>NC_134583.1:77901830-77904330 GCF_037038515.1 Microtus pennsylvanicus
TGTGTGTGTGTGTGTGTGTGTGTGTAGGAGGTTGTTACAACACATCAAAACCATACTTCCCAGGCCACACGTGTGCAAACCAGCAGTGCTCATAGACCAATTTAGGTGAGTGAACCCATCTGGCCAGAGCAAACTGAATGAGAAAATAGTGGGGACAAAGCCAGAAAAGGGTGTTTGAAATCAAGAGAACCATACTGTCATAGCAGCCCAACCTCCGCTCATCCTTTCGCTCTTAGACCCACCATACCTCCTTCGGCCTCTCGCCCTTGGAGGCTTCAAGCTCTTAGCTGAGATCTCCCCACTGCTGTGCTCTCCTTTGGGTCTCCTGGATCACGTGCTGTCTTCCTGTAGGTACCCAGAGGCAGGCGTGAGCATGCTATGACTTGGCCCTGTCCTTGTGATCAGGAGAACATGGTCAGCTGCTTTGCAGAATGTCTTGAACAGGCTGCTAAGCAAGTTGGCCTGTGACTCTTCATTCTGCCACATAGCTTGCCCCTCTCGCTGTCACCTGTCCCATCTATACGGTGTGCAAGCGACCTGTCTGTGTTCCATGACAGGGCACAACAAGACATTTGTATAACTTCCCACGAAGGCAGTCCTCAGTCTCTAGTCAAGGAGAATGGGTGAGACTGCCTCACTCAGCACAGAGTTCGCATGGGTTGTGGTACCCAGGGAGAGTGGGTGCGTTGCAGCTGCTCACATCATTTTGTTTTGTGAGCAACAGGTACAGAAGACTGTGTGTGCTGGGAGCATTGCCAAACGGAGCAGGCCTACCATAACCACGCAATTTATTCCAAGAACCTTGTTCTAAGTGCACAGATTCACACTGGTGCAAACGGACCTGCCTTCCCATTTAAGAAGGGAAAACAAAGTGCTCCACTTCCCTCCCAGCTAGGAAGCCCCGAGTCTCCAGGCCCACCTTGCAGAGCTCCATGGGAGCCATCTGTGCGCTTGCCACTCCCTGCTGGCAAGGCCATTCAATCTTCCTTACGTTGTTTTTAAAAGTTTGCAGGCTCACGGGCTCCAAAAGTGTCATTAGATTTGGAATGGAATTTCGTCTCCTCCACCAGCAATGTAATAAAATCTTCGAGTCTGAGAAAAAGTCAGGCAAGTTCAAATGTCAACCAGGTTAACATTAAAATCGTTAGAAAACAGGAACTGTAATTTGGGGGATTGAAAATGAAGTCGAATTCGTGTGGTGAGTGCGAGGGGTCTGGAAATAGATGTTTATCTTGGCCATTCTCTGGGAAGTGACATCATACGGAGTGTCTCCTGGGGTACCAGTCCTGCATTTTTCAATCCAGATTTTGGCACTAAAGTTGGCAAAATTAGACCATTTTGTTAAACTGATCTTCAAGCCGTCCACCCTCCCAGCACATTACGGTGCACCTATGACACGACTCCACAACAATGGGTGAAAAATGGGCCATAAAACACGAATGGCCTGCTTCATGTAAAGTGGAGTTTATAGCACAGGTGTGCCTGCGTTTATCGATACTGTAAAGTGCTGAGATTCTGCTGCCGTAAGGCAGTGCATTTGTTTAAAAGGAGGGTTTTTTTTTTTTAAAAAAAAGAAGACGAAGAAAAAGAAAAGCATTTCTACCTATTAATGAAAAAAATGCTATCGCAAAATATTTTTTAAGCCAGTTATGAAAACGTTCGCAGCTTTATCATCTAATATTGAAGCTCCTGCTCGGAGCTTTGTCAGGTATAGGAGCCGAAGAGGCGATTCGGAGAAACAGAAGGAAGAGGAGAGGTAGAGAAAGCTTTGTGGGTCCAGGAAGCAGCTTCATTGCCCTGCTCAGGCAGAAGCAGGCATTTAAGCCTTGAATTGTGGCTGTGGTCTCAGGGTCCCAGAGGCCGGGGGCTTGGTGGAAGGAGGGGGCTGGTGATGTTCGGTGTGAACGGGAAAACTCCTTTAGGAAGTCAAGGAGGAGGCTTTATGGCTGTTTCCTTTCGGGAAGATGGCATTGTCTTTGCCCACAATGACTGGGGAAAGGGTGTCAGTGTCCAATGACAGCATCCTTCCAAGCCGCTGCTTGTGGCAGGAGAACGAGGGTGGGTATTTTTGTTCCTTGCCGAGCAGGCTTGGGCTATTTATAAGTAAAATCGTGTGGGTTTCACTTCCTAGAAAGGGTTCTGTCCTGGCATTTAGATTAAGGAAAGGATCTAAACACAATGTGAGAGGTGTCCTCCTGCTCACAGCGCTCGCTCTGTGTTTAAAAAGACAAATCCTTTCTCCTCCCCCAGACTTCAGCTCTAAAAATACTCCTCAGAGCGGCAGGCAACTGAGTGGCCCCAAAGCCCAGCAGGCTCAGGAAGGGTGGCTCTGAACAGTCCCTATCCTTCTGGACACAGGCTTCTTGAAGAACCGCCTGCAATACCAGCGGACTTAGACACAATAGAATCCCATCCGCGGGGTTAAAGGAGGGCGCGCATTTAGAGCGAGAATAAAACAAATGCTTAAAAAACCCATTATTGGTTTCATTTCCCTCCCTGC
>NC_134583.1:78599330-78616830 GCF_037038515.1 Microtus pennsylvanicus
TAGTAATTAATCTTTTTATCCCTCAAATTGTAATTTTGACTATGAACTGTGCATGGCCATAAATCAGAGGCACATGCACCCTGTACAGTGCATGAATCACAGCCGGGACTCCATTCGACTGCACACACTGTGTTTAACAAGCTTTATAAGGGAGCCATCGGGCTTTATTACGGCTCTGCCTGACTCCAACAAAAACTGAGCCCGGAGGCCCGGGGACACGAGTTAAGATGAAAATACTTATTAGAGTACATTATTTCTTCATGTAGATATCGTTTTCTGTGGAGTAACTCCACGGTGCACGGCGCGACATAAATCAGGAGGTTTTCGGAGACTAATAAGACCTGCCGCCGTCTATTCATTACTCCGCCCGCAATTTGGACCATCACTCGTTAGTAATTTGATGATTAACGCCACCCAGGTCTGCGGAGTGCGGGAGAACACAAAAGGCCAGAGCTTCCTAAGAGGAAGCTTGGGGCTGCCTCGGAAAGTGCTCTCCACAATAATTGGTCACCATTATCCTCGAGTGTGAGCTGTCGGTGCGTCTTGTAAGCAACCCAGGACGCCTTGCACGTACACTCAATAATGCGCCCGAAAGTTGAGGACCACAATATGATTTGACATTCCATCATACATCCTGGAGACAAAGGTCCGCACAGGAATGTGAAGTAAGACATTTTCTTGTTAATAAAGCATTGATCCGATGTATTGATTTTACATGACATGGCTTTTGCTGGGATTTTGCCCTCTTTTTTCTTTGCAAATAGTAAAACCCTTCAAAATGCCTTGGTGTATGTGACATGGCAAAATTTCTAACTCTCTGTGATGTAAATTCTATATGTGTAAAACCACTTCATAATCAGGCCATTAATCATCAGAAGCTGTCAGCATTGACTGGGGGGACAATTTGTCATGTCTCTGCCTCAGCACGGGCAAGGGTGTCAGGCAAAAATGCAGTTCGGGCATCCGGGAGGATGGGCTCCAGGCCCAGCAAACGACTTGGTCCAAAAAGGGTAAGATGAAGTATTATGTTTCTTGCTCAGGGTGTTTGGTGGGGGTGGGGTGGAGGGGTGGCCCAGTGTGCATTCCTAACATGTCAGGTTTCTCCTCTCTGCCAGCTAATCACCACGACTGTTTGACTTAATGAATCGGCCCGATGAAAGGTGAGCAGAAAAGATAGATGGGCAGCCATTATTGATTTCATGCAAATGCTTCTGACAGGTGATAGGCGCTTTAATGCAAGCTCTCAGAAGCTTTATGACTTGTGATGAGCATACACTCACTCTGGGAGATACATTCTCTAGTGTTTCAGCTGAACTGATATCCTTTTTCTATGACCCATGTGTCATAGAAAGCAGTATAGCTACGAGGGCCTCTTTCATCTTGATTCAAACCAATAGGCATCATCAAAGCAAGTAGGTGTGGCACATCAAGAAAGTTCAGGCAGGGTACCAAAGTGCGCCAGGGCCAATCCCCACCAAACTGGATGAGTTACACAGCAAAAGGCCTAGTGTTGCTGTTCCAACCAGAAGACGGCCCTCCCGCAGGGGTCTGGCTATAGAAACTCGAACGTGTTTAGTTAGCAGAACTGTTGGAACCTGCCTCCTCTTTGATGCAAGGGACCATCAGCAGACCTTCACAAGTCCTGGGAGTTCCTGCTCTGGTAGTGGGTCTCCCCATGTACCTCTGGGTTCCCGGGAGCATTGCCTGGTCCCATTGAAGACCTGCCCTGGTCGGCAGCCCTCAGCTCCTCAAGGAGCCCATCAATACCCATGGCTGCTGAAGACTGGTTCAGTCCTCACTGGCCAATTCTGCAACTGGAGGAGAGAGCGCGAGAGCTCCCCACACATCTAATAAACCCTCAGCGTGTCGAGTTTACAGCCTAGAGCCCAGCCGAGCCAGGGCAAGGCACTGGCACGTCCAGTCACAGAGCCCCGAGCCAGGCCAATCAATACCACTTTCCTGTTTTAGAACTGGGTAATTATGAGGGGGAGAGATTGCCTGACCTTTCACCTGCACTGCATTACTTTGCTGATATTAAGATAAATTGCCTGATTTTGGGTAAACATATGCTGCAATTCAAACTGTCAGCACTGGTTTGCTCAGGGATAATTTGTATTGATCTCTCAGCTTCTTCCCAATTTTGCTTACTGACCTCGTGGATAATTAGAGAAGGAGCCCTGGGTGAGCTCAAGTCGGGGAGGAAGAAGAAATATGAAGAAGAATAAAGCAAATTTGTTTTATGTTAATATTTGCCGGCCCACCCCTCACATCTGTCAGCATCAGCAAAGCCATAAATTAATGCATTTGGTTCCCGAGCAATTTATTCCAAGGAATTATTTAGCAGCATGCTTAGTCTCCGAACATGTGTCACTGGGTTAAATTAATTTAAACTCTGCCTTAAACACAACAAAAACAAATGTTATTTTCTGCTGAAGGGGAATGAAACGGTAACGTTTATCAAAAGTGTATCTGTAAGCTAACACATGGATTTCTGTCAAACCTGTAAAAGAGAGGATGAGCTTTCTAATAAATCCCCCCCTCCGGAAGTAATTAGCACCCATTATTTGTCCTGAATTCAAATTTAGCTAAGATGGCTGCTGCATGTAGGCGATGAATGTATGTGTGAAATTATATCGTTAAGATATGTCAGATTACAAGGCTGTTGTATCAAAAGTCATAAAACAAATCTCCCCTGTGAAATATCTCTTTATTAACTGTGCCATAAGATATTAACATTCCTCATTTAGTGGAGGGCCTTTTATCTGTTTCAAATACATTATTCGTCCTTTTGGAGATAAACTGTATTAATATCCATTTGAGTAGGCTACTGTGGCCTAATGCATAGTAATTTTTGTTGGAGAGCTTTTATTTTAGAATAAGAAAATTACACAGCAATAAAACCTGAATGAATCAGAAGCTAGAATGGCCGGGAATCACATTCCATGCCAAATGAGGCAAGCAATCAGGCAGCCTGTGAAAGGCCAGATATCCGGCTATCATATGCGGGCCAGTCTCCAGCGTGGGCCCTACAAATAGAGCCTGACATGGCCACATAGACTCGATTCCACACGCCGGATAGCCTGCAGCTCGGGAAGGACGCATATTTAAATATATTTGAGTGTACTGGAGTTAATCTCGTTACTTTACATGCATTGAAGTCATAACAGAAGAAGCGTTCTAAATATTTAAGTCATGCCCGTGTACTGGGGGATTAATCATAGCGCAATTGATAAAATTTTAACGGTCTGTGATGTCGGTTCAAGTTGGGATTGCCAGAGCTAATGTGGCAGCCGAAAATGGCATCAGGCTTTGAGCTGCAGCTGGGGCCAGAGTAGCTCCAACTGGCCTGCTGCAATTAGAAACGTACCAATGGGCAGCAGGGCCAGGTTTTTCTTTCTTGTGACATCAGTCATTGGAGTTTACATGTTGATGGCTGAACTGTCTTTGTCAGCCATCCCTGCTCGGGGTTCTGTGCTCTTTTCCAACATCCCAAAATGTAAATGGCTTTCGTCAGACTTCAAAGGCTAATCCATTGGTGTGGAAACCCCATTCACTTATGTGAGTAAGGGGGTATGCTCCTGACCATGAATGACACACAGAAAACACTGCAGATCAAAAACAATGCTGCTTGGGGCCAGGATGAAACTCAGCCCCATGAATGTTTGGAAGCCTAATTCACTCACCCAAAATTAACTGAGCAGCTACTATGCTTTCAGGGCTCAGTTGTGCCTGCTTCCCAGTGGTGGGAAACCCAGTCAAGAGTAGAAAACATTGCTATGGACACCCCTCACCCAGACCAGGGGCCCCTTTCCTGGAAGGAGTGGAAGGAATCTTGCGTGAAGGAGGGGCCACAGCGATGAAGTTTTAACTATGACAACAACCTCCTGACCACCTTCCCCTGTCCCAGAGAGACCCGGATCGGGCTGCCAGCCAGAGAGCAGTGGTCTGCCTTGAAGGACTGCTGGAGTAATTGTTCCTGCAGCGATGGTGTCTTTAAAACAGTGTCATTAAACACACGAGGGGGAGACTCCCAGGTAGGAAACAGCTGCTCTGAGCACTGCCTTTCCACCCTGGAAGCCCAAGCCAGCCCGCAGGTTGCGGTACAGCAGAGTCTCCTGCCCAAAAACCCTGACTCCAACAATAACAACAGGAAGACATTCATTTGCTCCATTCCAGCTGCTGGCTGCAGCTATTAAGTGAGCTCCAGTTTCATTTCAATAATGATCGGCTTCCTGTAACTTCCCAATCATGCATTTGTCATAATGCAGTAATTTTCTTGCTACAAACAGATCCTCATAATGAGGCCGTTTTTCACATTAGCAACATAACTACATAATAAGAACATCTGTAGTTCCTTTTCCGAGGGACAAGAACGTGCTTCAATTAAGGCAATGGGTTTGTTAAATAAGATATAGTATATTTTACTAACAGGGATACCCAGACCCTGCCCCAACAGACTAGAAGCCGTCAGTGTGCCTGAATGAACACAGGTTGTAATGTGTAAAAATTAAATAAAGTAAAATTAAATTGCTCAATACAAAGACATTCCTCTAGAGGGTGTTGGTGATTTTAGTGACAAAGTGCTATTTGCTGACAAGTAGTTTACACATTAACCAGCCGAATCCAAGGGGGAAAAATGCCAATAGCAATTATATCACCTTGAGGTTATTAAATGTCCCACTGATAAGTAACTAGGTGAGCTTGACCAGGTGATAAAGACTGCTGAGAGAAAACGATTGCCCCGTGAAGAATGCTGCTCTGCCCCGCTGTTTCTCCAGATAGCTTTTCTTTCAAAAATGACTGTATAAGAAGTTACATTAAAAAATGTGTGGCTTCGGAAGTCAAAATTGATACTTTAGCCCCCCCACACCGGACGTCCCCCCCCTCCCGGCTACAGCACTTTCATCATTCCAGCTCAGAACACTACACAAAGTCCCCAAATGACTGGGTTTCTCTCTCCCTCCTTTTTTTAGGCTTTAAAATGATGCTAAGTTCTCCACTTTATCATCAACTGTCTCCTGCAAGCACATTTCATCTATAAGAAATTCAGATGCTCGGGAAATTAAAATTTCAAAGATCTGCTGCAAAAAAAAAAAAAATCAATGGGGCGAGATCAATGCTCATAGAAATTTCATGAACTTTGAACTGATCCGGGCATGATGATGAGGGGTGGCTGGAGTCGCAGGCAGCTGACGGCTCCTAGTGTGGATGAGAAGCAGCCGGGCAGCAGGGAGGAGGGCCACGGTTTACATGGGCTTTTGCTTTCATATTTTGTTGGACAAAAAATTTTAATTTTTAGTCTATTTCAGGAACAAGTAGAAATGGGGGAAAACCTGACTTCCCAACCCAACGTGTGGCTCTCCCTGCTTAAGAACACCTAATGCTTTGCACACTAACGCGGCCACAAAATGAAATCGGTTCCCTTTGCAGCCGATTGCAGGTGCAAATTAATATTGTAAAATGAAGATCAATACATGGACAGGGCCAAATCAATAGTGGCTAAATTATTGCTGCATTTTCCTCCTCATTCAAGATGAGTTGTGTTTTCCTCTCAAAGTCAATACTTCGCAGCTTTTCTCATTAATTTCTCAATAAATTTGGCAATGAATTTCAATCACAGAACTCGGCAGGGTGAGCCAGGCATTGTGGTGTGCATAGGAAACACAAAGGCCACGCGGTTCCTGCATCACTCACTGGGGTGCTGGCCTGGCCAAGGGACAAACAGGGAAGAAGACCTAAGGTCACCCTTCTGTGCCTGGAGGTCAACCCCAAATTTGATGTTTCCCTTGAGTGGCTTAGGCTTGTCTGGTGTCTGCTCTGGGCCATTGTGGAGGGTGCATGCCCAGTGCCCAGGCCCACGTAGGGCCGGCCTCAGTTTCCCATTTGTTCCTACAGAGCCTATCATGTTCCATCAGCATGTCTTCTCAGAATAAGAAAAGCACCATAGTTGACTTCTAATTGGAATCTGGAGCCTCCCCGCTCACACAGGGAATGCTGTTCTGGTATTCATACAGGCAGCCCAACCGGGCCTCCTGCACAGGGACCCGCTTCCATTCACCACTGCCTGGCAGCGGATGGCAGCATTGTGATGTGACACCAAATGCAGAAAAGGGGGCAGCCCATCTTCCTTGTTACCAAAATAATACCCTTGCTGACAACTGTTGGACTGCATTCAAACACTTTTGTTTACATTCCTCAAAGAATGCACTGGATTGTGGCTTGCATAGGCATGGGGGAACTACACCAACCAAGCCCAGCCCTGCAGCTAAAAAGAAAACCCAACCCTGGAGCCCGAGCTCTCCTCACCACACCTGCCCATCTCAGAATGGCCCAGCTCGGGTACACAACAGATAAAGATCCAAGAGCTGCTTATTCCTGGCATACCACCCTACTTTCCAAGGCTGTCCTGGCATGTACCCAGCTCTCTAGGTAGAGAAGTGTGTCCAAAACGGAGACACCAATAAGTGAAAACCACTCTCCACATCATGCAGCCACTACAAGCTCCCACATGTTACCCCCTGCTTCAAGAAAGCAAGTTCCCTGTGTCTTCATTCTCTCAAAGGTTACGTGGGAGGAGGAGGGAGGTCCTAAAAGTCAAGCAGAAAACACACTCTGTGGAGGGCCAATGGCAATGGATACACACAGTTAAAACCAGCAGGAAAATCTCCATGTAGAGGGAATAGTACAGAAAGCTCTGAGACCCAGCTCTCCTAGGCTGCAGGTACTTAGGTACTTAGGCCATGGCTTAAAACAAAGATCCCTCCTGGCAGCCAAGTGGCCCTTCTCCCATGGCCTTGTGAAAACCCCTACTTCTTACAAAAGTGTAAGGATCATTCAAGATGACCCTATGCCATGTGCCTGCCTTGTTCCGAGCAGTGCATACAGCTGGTGCTTAAAGGTGCTACGGTCTGGTGGCCAGGTTTCTGGAAGACACCAGTCTACATGACAAAGCTACCAAGCACCTCTCATTTTGAGACACAAGATGAACACGCTGTTTGTCTTCTATCCATGCAGTCTTTCCCCTAATAGCTACATGTCCATCAACCTACAAACACATAAGCAGATGTGGTACAATGGAATACTACTCAGACATGTAAAGAAATGTCATCCTGGCACGTGCCAAGGGGAACCTAAGAACATCATGTGATAAGCGAAAGAAGTCAGCCCCAAAGGCCATCTATTATGTGATCTGCTTTCGACAAACAAACAGAAGAGGCCGATCGACAGGGGTGATGATGAGACCAGTAGCTGCCAAAGCCAAGGACAGGAAGAATAAATAAGGAAGAGAATGTGGAACAGAGAGACAGTCCATGCAGGATAAAATAATTGAGTTAGACTAAGGGTGAATAACACTGTGCATATAAAGAACCTTCTGCCTTTAGGTTCTAGGCTTCTGCTGACTCTCTTGGTAGGTAAACTACACCCAAAGAAACATTGAAGCAGATGTGAGGTCCCCAGGGGCACCCCTGCGCTGACCCTCGCACTATCCACACTAGCCCAGAGATAGAACCAGTCCAGCTATCTATCGGCTGAGGAGATGAAGAAGAAGTATATATACGCTATGGAGTCTTACACACGGAAAACAAAATAAAACAAAACCCAGAAATCCTATGTTTGCAGGAAAATGAATAGAACTGGAAAGCACCATGTTAAGGGAAATAAGCCTGGCCCAGATGAATGCTGAATGCTTTTCCTCGTAGGCAAATTTAGATTTTTTTTTAAGTAGAAGGGAGACTCTGAGGGGGCAGAAAAGGTCCAAAGGGAAGAGGGGAGGTACAGGAAATGGTGATGGGGAGGAGAGAAAAACAAACCATCGCACATCATAAATGTGTAGAAATATCATAATGAAACCCATTAACTTACATGCTAACTGCAGGTGGGGGAATGGTAGTCAAGGACTTAATCTGGGTATGCCTGTGCTGAAGAAAGTGTCCTTCTGCATGCTACCTGGCAGGCAGTACAAGGGCTTCTAGAGAGAGCAGAGACCCACGGTGGCTGAGGAAATCAGAAGGCAACTTTGGGCTGAGGCCCTCCTACTTAGAATTTCCCAACATGGTCTACCTTTCAGTCTTCCCAGTGGCATCTTAATTCTGGGTCTTTCAGGCTGAGCACAGAAGGAAAGACCTATTTGGAGGCAAAGCCTTTAAAGACATGGCCAGGTTTAGCATAAGCGCGGAATCCTCGAAAGCGCAGACATGGTGCATAGGGTGCTGCCCTCTACATGCGTCACACGAAGCAGCCCTGATGGCCGGATATGGTGCTGCATGCTGTGACCCCAGCTCTCGGGAGGCAGAGGCAGGAGAATCAGGCATTCAAAGCCAACCTGGGCTTTCAGTTGGAGCGAAGAATGGGAGAAGAAAATAGAGTGTGAAAATGACCAAAAATATATAATATACAAGATGAAACTGTCAAAGGGGGAGGGGAGACAGAGGGAGGAGACGGGGAGAGGCAGTGGGAGGGTCAGTAAGCTCTGCTCTCATACATGTTGGAGATTCCATGTCTTGTAACCCGAGGAGGTAGCTCCTCACCTATGCTTTCATGGCTTCCACGCCCTCCACTTTCTCCCTGGTCACCCAGGAGGGGGTCACATTCTTCTTGGAAATCCTCCACATCCTTGCTGAGCACCCATGGCGCAGTCTCCAGGGCCATTTGCGGAGAAAATCCCGCAGCTCTGCCACCTGCAAGTTCTCAGGGAGCTATGTCTTTCCCCTGAACAAGGAACTTGAGAGCCTGTTTGCATTAAGGCTGTTTTTATTAACTGCTCTCTCCACCTGTTCCTTTCCCACAGGACTGAATCAGTGGGGCTGTAGCAATGTTCACACTGAATGTCTGTCACGGGCCATGTAGATCCCAGGCAGGCTTCCAGGATGAAGACGAGAGTCACTGCCCTTGGCAAGAACTAAATGCTGAGAAGTCAAGATGTGTTTCCCCTCACATGGACACCCCCATTCTTGAGCACCTAAAGAGCTACTGATTTTCCTTCCCACAAGTCACCCACAATGCCCTACTGAGACCTCAGCTTCCATATGCATGAGATAAACACTGACCCCAGAAGGCAAATCCCAAATCACAGAGACCTGCGCTTCACCACCACACTGTGTTTAAAACTGACATCATGCTCCCTTGGTGACCACCCCAATCATCCAACTTTCCCAAGCTCCTGGTTGAGGAGCAGAGATGGACAAGGTGCATCATCCACGGGTGGATGCAGGACCAGTTTCTCTAATGATGCCATGACAAAGGCTAAACAGAACCTGGGGCTCTGATCAAGGCAGAAGAGAGTTCCCGGAAGGCTGGGAGCCCTGTGAGGCGGTGGCCTCTGCTAGCCACAGGCTGGTCTCACTAACAAGAAGCAAGCTAAGTTCACTTGGGGAGTGACTGCTGTTTCCACCCACGGGAAGCACATAAGGAAATCCTTCGTTCTCTGGCTTAGGATATACCACAGCTGGATGACAAGGGCACACACAGCAGCCACCTGCCACAGCCATGAACACACTACAGGAGCCTGGAGCCTTGATGTGTGTGCCCCCGAGTGCTAATAGGCTTAAGCTTCTGTAAAGGATTTTGTGTTGGGAGTACTGTCATCAAAGGAAAAACACCAAGGGGTAAGTGATGAATGGCTATTACTGACACATCAGGGCGTCTACACTGACATGGAGCCAAGATGTTGGCCAGGACCAAGGAACAAAGGCCATAGCACTTCTCCACCCCATGGAGGCTAAAGGAGAGATGCCAGTCAGAGACAAAGCGGAGGGGGTGAAAAGATGGAACAGAACTCTAGCAGAACCCCCGAATCTAACCTCATAACCTTCCAGACTTTCAAATTCTCTGCGGCCACAGGATGCAGACCTGGGCCTATGAAGGCTCAGATATCTCAGGGCTCCTTTCCTTGCCTAGCAGTAGGGTTTTCATACGTGGAAGATTAAGAAGCAATGTTTCAGGAAAGAGTGTGACTAGAGAGAAAGAAAATGGGCCCCAGAATAATGCTGTGTTTTTATAACAGAATCAAAAACACAACAAACAACGAAAACTGTACTCTGAACCTAATGTATACCAAGACCTATGGTGGTTCCTGGTCCCCAAGGAGTTTGTGTTTTAAGTCCCTCCCTATTGCACCTTCAACAGATATGCACCACTCCATCAGTCCACGCCTGCAAAACCAATTATCCCATCAGCTCATCAGGGTACCAGGAAACTTTGCAGTTATCCAGGGTCAACAACCCACATCACAGACTTCCATGTTGTCACTGAGTTTAAAAAAAAAAAATCACACAATGGGAAGAAAGTTGGATCCTGATAATTTTCTACAACTAATTTTAAAAGCCCAGTAGCCAAGCAACAATTCTTTGAATGTATCTTTTCCCATGCTGTTTTTGCAACCCAAGTCTTGGTCTACTCAACTGGGTATGGACAAGACTGAAGAGTTTCTAGAAATATAAACTTTCTATGGAGACACACAGGGACCTCAGTTCAGCTGTCCCAGGAGCCAGCCTGCACAGAAAATTCCAGAGTAAAACACCGACCATATCCTTCTCATGCCCCTACACCATGCATGTGGGAACGAACTGTGTGGGAGGCAGCTCAAGCACTAGGTTATGAGTCAAAGAAGTAAGGCGGGGTCATGCTCCTTGTCCCCATCAGAGGGCCAATGGGCGGTTTATCTCACCTTCCCAGCAGAGTCAGAACCACTTCCTTTTAAGGTTCGCCACCAAGCTCACTCTGCCGCTGCTGCTTCGGTTTCACAAGCGTGACCTGCCATCCTATCTTAGACCTCCTTATTCCATTGCTCTGCCTGTTCTTCACTTGGTCACTTTCATTGTGCTGTGCTTTTAAATGGCCATTAGCTTGTCCTCCCCACACACACTCCACCACCCCCAATGTCTTTCTAAGGGTGTTTTCAAATATGGATCTTTCCCAGCCAGAACTGGAAATAAAACTCCCCTAGACAGCACTTCCAGGGAGGTAGGGTAAGAAACAGGGACCCTGCCTGTGTCAAAGACAGAGAAGTCAGGCCTGTCTCTACCATCCACATCTTGCCTATCCTAAGTGAAGCCAATGACCCTTTTGTCCTTTGGGTAAGACGAATGGCCGTCTCCTGGAAGCCACGTCTTGTCAGGTGGGCTGCGAAGTCAATACCTTCACCTTGGTAGGGAAACTTTGTGATTTATCAGTCCGTCTCCCCTCTTGGGTTCACGTAGCCCCAACATACACAGCCAATCGGGCACATGGAGCAGACCTGGTCACAGCCAGTTGGAAAGCGACCAAAGCCCCCGTGATGACAGACAAATGTGTCTTCTTAGCAACAGCCCAAAAGCACTTGACTTGTACTAATAACAAAAAGGCCACGCTGGTCACCGTGGGTCTAAAGACGAAGCACCCTGTCACCAGCCTGCTTGGGAAATTAGCAAATAATGTTCTTTTCCTTGATAAATGGGTGACAGCTCCGTCTCACCAATCATTTTTAACATTTTGATGCATGCCTATGATCCCACTGGAGGGGCAGAAAAGTTTACTGGCCCTCAATTTTCACATGATGAATGGAAGTCTCTAAATGTGCGATTTCTGTATGAGGTATAGTTCATTTTAAGCAATTCTGGTAAATGGGTGTCACTGATTAGGACAAATTGTCTACTTGTGCTGTGCCTCATTCTCCTGCCCTCCTTCGAGACAGGAAAGAGGAGACCGCAGGGACAGGGAGCCTTCACACAACCCTCTTTAAAGGGATACGTTCTCCAGCCGTACTCCCAGCACCCACCTGGCAGGCAGCAGCATCACTGGTTGTGGCTCAGGCAGTGCAGTGTGCCACCCAAGGGAGGTCACCTGGTGAATGCTACCTCCTAGCCTGAGGGTCAGCCACTGCCATCAGTCCCCACTTCCTTGGGAAGGGGCTGAGGCAGGACGCTTACCAGCTAGTCCTTGTGAAAAACAAAACCAGAAACTACCACCCTCTGCCATCCACTCGTAACATGTCACAAAAAGCAAGAGCAGGGAAAGGAGGATGATGGGAAGAAGATGGGAGGAAGATGGCATTGTCTGAGTCATGGAATAGTTGGGAGCCTGAAGGTGGTCTGAGCTGACAGCCCAGCCCCATGCTACCCTTCAAGAATAGTAACTTGACATAAGAACCATTGTACCCAAGGGTACCCAGTACCGGGGTACGTGGCTGTGAAGAGAACAGTCTTCCTGAAACACCTGAGACCTGGTGACAACGAAACCACCATCGTGGGTGTAAAGGTATGATCATAGCATACTTAGTGAAGACAGAAAGGGGAAGAAGTGTGCCACTGGCTGCCTTGCCAGGGGAGGACGGAGTCACTGAAGACTTTGGGTCACGATCCCTACATGCTGGGAGCCAGCAGGATAGAATGTGTTCCTGGATTGTGTGCATTGGTGGCTCAGAGCTTTAGGGCTGAAACAATTGGGCAGTTTGTGCTTAACGTTCAGTTTAGCAGAGTGCAAACGATACAAATTTGTGGGCGGCCAATTAAAATCACTTGTTCTACAGATACAAGTGATTTGTTGGTGGAACCACAGGGCTGGCTGAGAGAAAAGAAACCAGAACTGGCTAGCTGTGGTTAAGAGTGTTTGGATCCCATGGTTTAGACAGAACCATGTCTAAATATTCACAAGTAACCTTTCCACATGACAGAAACATAAGGGCTTTTCCCAGGTAAGAGAAAATGGGATGGAAGGTGGAGACCAGCCAGGAGACTCAGCAGGAAACCATCTCCAGACAGGTGCAGGATAGAACTGACACCCCTCAATATGGAGCCACTTTTAAGGCACAACCTGACATCTTTATAAAAAAAAAAAACCTAGAAACCGTATGAGAAAGAACACAAACTGCTTGCAATTTCTGGCTGAAGGATGGTCTCCCAAATCTGACAACAAATGCACACAAGTCTTTATGAAAATGTTCCCAGCCAATGAACGCATCACAGACCTGGGACCCTTCCAGGTATCCGCCGCGCGTCCACTTTAGATGTGTCTATGCCGCCTGCCAACATCTTGTTGAGTGACTGGGCTCAGTCTGTTACTGGCGACATGTTGACTCCCAGTAATTTGTGATAATTTCTTTAATTGAGCAAAAAAGAATTCTCCAAAATGAGGGTGGGTCAATCAAACTTCAGGGCAAGAGGTCAACAGAAAAAGCCCCCGAGTCCCATTCCTGGAGTCTAACTAGGCTTAAGCCCAAGCCACACCATTCTTATTCTTCTGTTAATCAGGAAACATTCTGCCAAATGTCCGTTTTAAGGAAACACCACACACACACACACACACACACACACACACACACACACACACACACACACTTCACACTTGAAAACAGATCTGCAAAAGGAGTTTTCATGAGAACATAATCTCAATTAGAAGCATACAAAATTCTAGGCCAGCTTAATCAGGTAACGCCATAATGTTTCTCTTGTAATTAAAAAATAATTTCCCTTATTACTCTTAACAATTTGGTGCATTTGCACCAGTAAAATCATAAAAGCAAAAGCGGCTTGATTCTCCTGTATGGTAAGTTCCTCAGGTAGGTGATTCCAGGACTGTTTTAATTATTATTAAACAAGTCAATGGTATGCTATTAGACAAATATTAAAACAAGCATTGCACTTGGTTATTAATTTGAACTATTCGCTTTTAAATGCAGCAAATATCTCATTAATTTAATTTTAGGTGCCCACCAGTTTATATTGCATTTTACAGTCTAAAGGCAATTTACTATTAACTGGCAATTACATACACAGTGATTGTTAATTCTGCTCCTAAGTGCTAGCCGCTCGAAAATTGTTCTCTCTCTCTAATTTCTGACCTTCTTACAGCAGGGGCGAGGCTCGCTGGGAATACAGAGAACTCCTATGGAAGAGCTGGACATGTCATTTGTGGCTCATTCTTTTAATTCACCGTGCTAATCAACTGAACCGCCACAGCCTCCCAAG
Organism: Microtus pennsylvanicus; assembly: GCF_037038515.1. NCBI lineage: Eukaryota > Metazoa > Chordata > Mammalia > Rodentia > Cricetidae > Microtus > Microtus pennsylvanicus. The sequence goes on from NC_134583.1 coordinate 78,613,274, forward strand.
GTAATTGCGACTTGAGAGGGACTGTGAACAGCAGCCAAGGGGCTGGATGGATGGGGCCTGACCAACCTTCCCTTTCCGGGGGCAGAGGCTGAGCACGACCACTCTGGGTTGACTAATAGGGTCTGGTTTTGAAAAATCTGGTGTTTCTCAGGTCACTGTAAACAGCTCATTTAGACCTCTGCCAAGTCCCTCCCAGGCTCTGGCAGGCTGGTGGCAGCCCCTCCTCCAAGCCCAGGTTCATTATCCAGTGGCCCTGCGGCCCCACAGCTGGCCTCATGCCGGGAAGGTTAAATGTGAAGGTGTCCCAGCAGCCTCCGGGGCCTGGGCACACTGATGGGAACCAGATGCCCAGGGGACGGCGCCCATGTTGTGACATCCAGAGTGGCTGGCTCAGTTTTCATTTGGGGAGAGTGAGTCCCTGTGATTACCTCATTGTCCCCATCAATTTCAGGGCAATGCAAATCAGACAGAAGCTTCCAGGCCAGACAGGTTATGACCCCACCTCTCCTCAGCTCCCTGAGAATATAGAATCCTATATCCCTTACACACATGTGAAATGTATATTCCCGGTAATGATCCCAGACACACACACACACACACACACACACTACTAGGAAGGGCTGAGCTTGCATAGCCTCACTGCAAATACCCACACATGGGGAAGCAGGAAACCCCCAACCCCAGGAAAGCAGGCCCTGAGTCTTGGGGGCTAACAAGTCCAATCAGCTTGAAAGTAGACGTAACCATGCATAGTGGACAGCGACTCTCAAGAAAGGTTCATGTGGCTCTCACAAGCTCGGGAGACGCTGCTCTCCTTTGGGAGGCAATGGACACTGGTCCAGGAGAGCATTCCACTTGGCCAGAGAGCAAGGAGCCTCCGAGAGAGTGCCCTTCCCCACCCACCCACCCCAGAGAACCAGTAACTGGGGATGCTACCATGTGACTCCTGCCAGTCAATGACAAACAGCTCCTCCCACCCTGCACAGCTGCATTTATTCACAAGTGTTCAAACCAGGACCCATCTGCAGGAAAAGGAATGTCCCCACTTCTAAAAGCGGCCGTCTTCAACACTCAGACAAAAAAGCCCAAGAATATAAAGACTGGGGGAAGGATTCCTAGCATAAGCCTCCCAATAACACAGCAGGACCCCCTAACAACATAACTTGAGAACAAGGAAGACCTGCTTGGGAGGAGCAGGCCAGGCTTGCCAACTGTGGCCACAGGCTCACTTGGGTGCCACCGGCCAAGCCAGGCCACATGAGCAGCACAGGAACTCACTCAGTACACCCAGCCCTGACATGTCTCCCACAGCCCAGGGTCGGTCTAAGAGCAAGCGCACGCCATCTCTGCATCCATGGGACTCGAGACATAAACAAGGCTCCCACGAACCCTAGTTGAAGTCTAAGATGTCAGTGGCTCTCCACAGCGGGTACTATTTGCTAAGTGCCCTCTGTATGTCAGACGCTTTAAGTTGTCCTTGATCCTTGCCACAGCCCCATGAGGGAAAGAGGAGAGAAAATTGAACTTGGAGAAGTTCAAGTTCACATGGTCCCACAGCCAGCACCCTGGGACACACTGAGCTATCTAACCAAATATCCTCTGTGTTTGCATAGGACCTGCTGCCCCTACAGCCTGCCGTTCCTGCCGTGTGGTACTGTACACCAACAGCTGCCTTGAGGAGCTATATTGAATGGGGGGGGTGTAGCTGTAGCTCATTCGTACACACGACCCCAAGGCAAAGATACTGGGGATGACCAACCAGGCCCAAGACAAGATTCCAACTTCTGACCTCCCCAGGACGGGACATCCAGTGTGGGTGTCCTTCGCTGAGCAGGAAGGAGTAAGTAGATGTTCCTGAATTGACTATGGGTTAATATTTAATACTGTAAGTTGAAAAAAATCTAAAGTTGAATGCGAATAGCCATCTAATGCAATGCACTGCACATCACTGAGTGCAGCCTACCTTAACTATGTGCAGAGCACTTAGAGAAACTATTGAGTCTGACGTCCATTTCATAATACTGCACGTAGATAATAGAGCGTAGAACTGCACATTTACTGAACGCTATACTGAAAATAAAAAAAAAATACATACTGGTAATGAAGAGGTGGGCACATCTTCCCACCACCAAAAAAGTCAGAAATAAGCAGAACTATTGTAATTTGGGGAACAACTTGCACATAGCCTTTAAAAGATGTCCCAATTTTTTTTAACATTTTGTTTTGACACGCTTTTATTTTTTATACACTGGGGGATTCAAAATCTAGAGGAACTCTTCTCTCTCAACCTCTCAACTTGAGGCCAAGACTATTCAGCGCCCCAAAGTAGATGGGTACGTCAACTTTTTGCTATGCCCACTCCCCTGTATCCTTCAGTTCTAAAGATCCTGGTGCCCCCCCCCCATTGACCAGTTAGGGGTGCTGGGTTGTCAGGAGCTAGATGCCTTGGGTGGCAGTGGACCTGCTGAGGAACAGGGGGTCTGTATGCTGCCGCCCTGCTCTTTCAGTACTTCCTAAGAGAGGAGAGATGTTGCCACTTCCACCATCTCCAGGAACTTCAATGTGGAAGGAAGGGCCTCAGAACCCTCCGCGTAACCTGCCTGCTGGCCAGGACAGAGGGTAGCACCCAGTGGGATACTAGCTCAGCTCCAGAGCACCTTCAAGTGGTAAAAGAGTGATCAAGCCCAGGGCTCTAAGCCCTACAGTGTGGAAGACACCCAGTCACTACACATCCACAGATAATCAGCAAGGGTCCATCCCGCCCACCTTCGCTGGGCTTCAGCATCAAAATCATTCCTCATGCCTTACAGCTTGTGGAGCCGAGGGAGAGTAAAAGCCAAAATGCAGACAGGCCTTCCTGAAGGTGAAGTTTATTTGCGGCATTTCTCCATGGCAATCTCCAGCAAATCATGTCAATTATGCACTTGTGTGGGCAAAGCAGCATATAAACACCTCTGATATACCACTTACGGGAAGTCAGTCACACAAGCCACCCAGCCTATCCACTGGGGCTCGGGCTATATACTTACTACATATATGTATGCTCTCCGGAATGTAGATCCCTTGCAAGTAATAGCACCCTGCAGGGACTAAGACCCCTGGCTTCCCCTGGATAGGTGACAGGCTAAGACTTCTCCTTCCCAGTCACAGCTCGAGCAACTGAAAAGCAGTGATGAGCCTGACCCTGATTGACAAGTGGGTGGGCACAAGGCCTTGCAAGCAGCCGGGCATGAGGCAGCCACTCCCATGGAAGCTGGAAGCTGCGGCAGCTACCAAGAACTCTCCCTCCAGGCACCACTCTGCTCTGTTGGCGAGAGGCAAAGGCCTTTGGATGGGAGGAAATGCCAAGGTCACAGGGCTGTGTCTGCCCAGCCGTCGTGAGCTGTCTCAGATGCAGATGGGAACATACACCTGATCAAACTCAACAGCACGCCATGCCTCGCTTCTGCCTCCCGTGGGGCCCCTGAAGACCACCCCACGAGGCTCTGCTGAGAAGGAGCACCCACCGCTGCCCCACAGAGGCTGGAGCTGCATACTCACCGGTGTAGACAAAGCGC
>NC_134583.1:78621830-78639330 GCF_037038515.1 Microtus pennsylvanicus
CCTACCTTCGGTGCACAAGAAGGAGATAAACAATACGTCACGGGCTCTAATGACTCTGGTGCTCAAGACGACCTTTAATTATTATATTTTTGTTCCTATACCTTAGTCATTAATGTAGAAAAACAAATTAGTTTATTTTTGTGGACCACAGCAGATTCATAAATTGTCTTCCACGCTTTACGAAGGCATCATCTTTCATTCAGATAACCCTCACACGCCCCCTTCCTTTCCCTGCCTCTGCCTCCCGCAGGCAGCTCTTGAATTCGTCACCTCAGGATGGAGGATTTGTCTTAAAACCATCTAGTTTTATAGGATCTTTGCTCTGAAGGATTTAATCCTGTTGTTTGGTTTGCATGTCACTTAATAAAAACCCTCATGTTGCCCTTCCTAGTAACTCATACTGATCAGGTCTCACGATTATTGGCGTGTTTGATAGAGGAAGTGGCTCTTGGGCAGGGTGAGGTCTGAGCAAGCAGGAAGAAGGAGGTGTCTGAGGGGCTTATGGCCGAGTGTCTCTTGATTCTACCTACTTGTCTCACCGAAATTCTCTTAACAAACGATACAGAGTCAATCACTTAGAGGTGCTTGTTTTAAAGGCTCATTTTATGCTTTCTTTTCTTTCTTTTTTTACTTTATTATTATTATTATTTTGCTCACCCCTCCACCCCCCACTCTCTCTCATATGTGTGTGGACACAAGCGCACGCATATACAGGGACTCTCGCCAAGGATAGGAAATGGTCCACACAGTCCCCCATCTGGGCTAGCTGGGCCAGGAAGCAGCCAGCCATGGAAGCATGCGCAGAGAGTTTGGGGTGCGTTTCTGGATGGGAGCTGCTAACAAGTCAAATGAAGCCAAACAAATGAAAGCCATAAGCAAAAGAAAGCTGAGAAACAAACCAATAACGTGAAGGTCATGGCAGGTGAGATGGAGGTAAGGACCAAGCAGACCACGAAGGGAGAGGAAGAAGAGGTCTGGCCTCTCTCCTCCTGAGGAAAGCTAGCCTTTCCCCATGGGGCTGGGGCGGTCTGGTGCCCTGGTGAGAGCAACTCCACGTGAATTAACATGAAGGATGGTACAAAGGAAAAAGAAGCATTGCAAATTAAAAAAAAAAATACATGTAGCATGTGCCTACCATTTTCCAGATAAGAAGGGGCCGTACCTTCTGACGGGTCTAGGCGGCGGGCCCGCCTCCCGTGTTTGGAATTGTTGTGCACAAACATGTTGTCAGACACGGCCAGCACGTGGCCGTCCACGTTGACTGTTGTCGATACAACGACCTGTGAAGACGAAGTGGATTTGAAAATGGAGTTGGCACGGGACAGCACGGGCGGGCGCCGTGCGAGCGAGATAAAAGCCAGCTCAGAGGCTGTGCTGAGGAGACTCCACTCATTCTGGAACCTCTCCACCAACTGAAGTGCATTCACGGCTTTTTTTCTTTTTCTTTTTGGCTAATGGGGGTGGGTTGTTTTGTTTTGTTTTGACTCAAGATTGCTTCTTTTCAAAAAAAAAAAACTGCTCCACTAATTAGGGTTTAATCTCTTATTATGCTAACAAGTGGATTCAATTCAGAGAAATATTCTCCTAGCCATTAGCTTCCGAAATACCCCTCTAGCCACTCATTTGAAAGTCTCTGTTTTGATTGATCTGCTCACATATTGATTAGATAGTTTATCTAATTTAAATTAGTTCACTTGAGACTCGCCTCTCCTGAAGACCTAAGAGGAGTGACTCAGTTGTCCCCCAAAAAAAGCTTCATAAAATCAGGGTTCTCACTGCTATCCCGGCTACCCCCATTCTATCAGCAGACGCTCTCTGGGTCAACTGTACAATTATGTTTACTGTCTGAGAATGAAGTTCCTTGCCCCTGAAAAAAAAAACTGAATTTGAATTGTGGAAGTGTTTTTCAATCTGGGAAAAGAAACCCTTCTCAAGTTCATAGGGAAGGTGGCAAGGGTCCAGGAGAGGCTAAGAGCATGTCCGAGAAGAGAGAGAGGACAGAGTAGACTTCTTGGCTGGCTAATGGGAAGAGAAAATGAAGCCACCCTACAGAAGGACCACCTTACTGAAGGCAACCATTCTCTTCTCAGTGAACTTACAGGAAGTGTCTCAGAAATGGCACACTTCAGCAGACCCAGGCAACAGCAACAGGCGGCCTAGCTGTTAGGTTTCTAACACTGTTGGGTCAGTGTGGGGCACTACTTTCCAGAGGGCCTGGAAAAGCAAAGAGCTCAACCTAGGTTTAATGTGGGACTTGAGCCTAGATTTGACATAAAGGATGCCTGGCTCAAACACCCCTAGAGCCCCACCCAACCAGGTCCTGGGGCCAGCTTTTCCTGAGAACACTGGGCAGGAGAGGGAGGAGTGAAGACTGCCAGATAGAAATTGGAGGTGGACAAGTCAATGCTACCCAGACTATAGTATCCATCAGTAAGTCTCCTTCAGCCATGTTTATGACAGGGGAAACTGAGGTAAGGGACCCAGGGCATCAGGAGTCTCAAAAACCACTGTAACCTGTGGTTACATATTTTATAAACCCTGTGTAGCCTGGGCTACAGAGTCAGACTCTGTCTCAAAGAGACACACAGGAAAAAGTCAAAAAATATTTTAGTTGTAAACGATAATGACAAGCTTATATGGGAATAAGTGTGTAAAGAACTGACTTTTAAAACCTCAGGCCCCATAAGATGATGGTGCAGGGGCATGATATTATACACACCCTCAGCTACTGCGGGCAGTGTTCTTGAATCCTTTCCCTCCAGTGCCTGCCAGGATAGCAAGGTCTCAATAATATCAGACTGTCAGAACTGAGAAAATAGTCAGTACATGTTCTGAAAATCTGGCATTGCCTTGGGTGCTCCTGATGCCACTCTGGGGCCACCTGTGGCCTAGCAGTCTCTGCCCAGGGGACACAAGGGCTGCTCTTGTTCGATAGATCTTCCTGGTCTCCACCTGTATACCCTGTCCTGATCATTGAAAGAATTTTGGTAAAGAGACCCGACCAGTATCGAGGCAGAGACTTGACCAGGATGTGTTAGAAGCATAGGAAAAGGTAAAAATAAGAATGTTTAAGGACACTGACTGTGCTCTGTCACCTATACAAAAACTAGTCGCATGGGGAAAGAGAAAAGATAAGACACATTGCGCTGCTGAGTATGGGCCAACCCTGCAGTGTACCCGCAGGAAGATACAGAAAGTGTGGCACCATTGTAAGCATCAGGTATACCATGACAGGCAGAAGTTCAGGCAAACCTTCTGAGAGGTAAGTTAACTGAGTCACTGTGGTCTCCCAATGCACGGTGGGCCAACTGTGACAGATGCCGTGCTCCATCACTGGTGAGACAAACAGAACCCTACTTCTCAGTCTGGTGTGACCTCCTCTGCCTAGATGGACCAATTTTGCCCATGTCTTGTGGTCTCTTGTGTATAAAAAAAATGGAAGGTGGCCAAGTATTTTATAAGTGATGCTATCCTCAATCACAAAAGTCAATATGGGTCAACAGGGACCTGCTTCCCTGAAGAACCATGAAGGCAAAAGATAGACATCACATACCTCCCTGAAGAACACACAGAATCCTTCAAATACTGTGAGATACTTGACCAACAAAACTGACATCCTAAATAATATTCCCTCAGTAATGTAGCTAACCAAGGATTCATTTCTATTCGGGGCTTGGTTCTTCTAATTTTACAATAAAGATCAGCAAGACAGTCTATCTCATACACAGAGAGCCCAAGACCCTGAGAGAGCCTTCTGATCATCCATAAAGACAAGAAAACCATGAATGCTGTCAGAGCTAGTAGCCCTTGAAGCCAACGAAAAATCCTCTCCCTTGCAGACCACTGCAAACGGGCACATGCAAGCCAAGATGGAGAACAGACAAGAGGCAGCTGGACTCTAAATTGAGGACGTCAGACACCTTGGACCTTGGAGGCGAGGGCCATTTGTAAAGGCCTGTGCTAAGCAAGGGCAGACCCTATATGAGGAGGCTCTAGACACCAAGCACACTAGAGCATTTACATTATGGTTCTTTTCCCACTCGCCATCCCCACACACAATGACAATCAATCAACTGGCCATTCGATCCCTAAAAATGTGCATCTTCAGCCTGGCCAAGCTTTGAGCGCTGCTATCAGGAGGCTGTGGGAAACCTGATCATCTTGTCTTCCTGACTCTGCACAGACTCATATCTGGCATACTGAACACACTAGATCATTTAAAAGGCATTTTATTTGTCTATCTCTAAATTATTTAATTTTTGGTGTATTTGTGTATAGTAGACGGACCACATAGGTGTGGATGTCCTTAGAGAAGAGAAGGGGTGTCAGATCTCCCGGAACTGGAGTTAGAGATGATTGGGAGTCTCTATGTGGATACTGAGAACTGAACCCAAGAACAGTAAGCATTCTTAACCACTGAGTCATCATCAAGCCCTTCATCTGCCTATTTTCATCAAACAAATCAAACCTAGTGTGTTGCTAGCCTTGGGGAACTAACGGCCTTTCTGAAGAGTGGAGGCCTCTGATACTCTGGCAGAACCGGCAGGTTGCACTGGCGCCTTGGAGGGATGCGTACCTGGAACCTCCGCATGTCCCGAGGGTTGCCTGCATTCTTCAAGCAGTTCTGATTGCACTTGAGGAAGAATTTTAGAAAGAATCTACAAAAACACAAAGAATGCACAGTTAAGGTTAGCCTATAAAAGGACAACTTTAAAAAAACAAAAAAGGCTTGCACAGAAATAACAGAAAAGATGCCACCACTGTGCTGGCTACCATGTAGGGGGCACTGCTGAGTGCAGCTGTGGAGCTGGCAGACAGAGGCTCCTGGGCTCCGCTCTGAGTGGCAATTTGCACAGCTGTCTGATGGCACTACAGATTCCCAAGATTTATAATAACTCTGTCTTTCCAAAGGATCTCATCTTGCAAGGATCCTTGCATTAACTATTAGCCTTTAGAGACACCCACCCCAGACAGAGACACTGACATCAGCCTATTAAGATGCAGAATGCCTAGTAAAATTTGAATTTTGGATAAGCAACAATTGACTTTTAGCATAGGGGTGTCTTACGGTGAATCTATGTAAAAATATCAAAGTTGAAATCCTATTGAATGTGCTACATTTATCTAGAAACCCCAGTTTGCAGCGTTTATCTTGCTAAAGCAAATACACCAGCAAAGACCAAGTTTTAAAGCGGCAGTAGGAGTGTGGGAGCACTCAAAATGCATTACACACGAGTATAAAGTAGTCAAAGAATGAATTCAATTAAAAAAAGAAAAATAGTTACAATAGGCTTAACCCTCAGGAAGGGAACGGTGTGGGGTTTCCATGATTTCTGTGGACCATCTCTGTGTTTTTAAGCGACTAGCTGGTGGGTTTGGTGTGTCCACCAAAACTCTTGCTTAGACAGAGTACAGGAGCAATAGCCCTGGTGGGAATGAAGAGGCCAAACATGACAGCCAGCTTCACCTCCCATCAGACCTGGCCTTGTATGCAGCAGAAAGATACAGGAGTCCTGACCGTGTGTTGAGAGGCTTTGATGAAAACACAGTCATCCCACCTTCCCCATTCCCGTACAAACAGATGTGCTGTCTTAGTACGAACAGGTGAACACTAGGCAGCCTGGCTGTGAGACACCCCCCCCCCCCGCGGAGCCTGTCCCTGCACTATCTCCACAGTGTGTGGAAGGAAGATTCCCTGCTAGCACATCACCACTGTGAGAGCCTGTGCAGCAAGGCTACAGAAAATGCCTTCTCGGATGTTCTCCCCGAACATCACGTGTCTTATTTGGAAGTGATTGATGTTTTATCGTACTTCATAAAATTACAGTACTTCCTGGAATTCAGTCTTTCGTGTTCAGAGTTCTTCGTTAGCGATTACAATACGAGAAAATAAAAGACCCCATGGAATAAGACCTGTTTGTCTTCCCAACACATCCTGGAAGACCCAAGGAGGACAGAAGAGAATCCCTTTGATGAGGCTAAGAATGGTGGCCATTCAATTAAATTTCCTTACATACCATGAGTCCCTGCTACTTTGGGCCTGAATTTACATCTTTTATTAACTCGACTCACCTATACACTTAGCTCACAATGCCTCTTAACACCATCTGCCATCAGCTAGAGCAAGTCACTTGATATTCCACCCACCAATTTTTCCTAACAACCACTGTGCAATTAAACTCCACACGTTCTGCAGAGAGGTAAATTAGGCGCACCTGCGGCCACACTGCATTTGAACTGCATCAGAAAGGGCCTAACAAGGTGAGGGCGCCACAAAGTTATCGTCCTGTCAGGCAATTAGGTTTTCACTTCAGGGACAGCCACACGGCGCAATTATGCCCCACATTACCACCCGGCTAATCTTCTGAGCAGGCGCCGGTGAGAAGCTGCTCATCCGCAAAGGTACTTGCGCGGAGCTGGTGTCGGGGGCTTTTTTTATTTTGTAAAATGAAACATTTCTCCCCTTTCTGAGGAGGTTATTCTAAATTCCTTGATGTCGGGTTAGCCAGCTTGGCCCTCTTACCTCCAAGATAGCAGAGGGTTTTAAAGACATCCTAAGGAGCCCTGGGCATTCTGGGGCTTTTAACTATCATCAGTTCAGAAACCAGAAGAGTAAGATTGGGTGCTGGGTGCCACGAGCTCCCTGAGCACTGGGGGGAGGGCAGCTGGGAGCAGAAGCGGGCACAGACATCATGCACACATGTTCATGCTTGTTTTCTCTCTTGCACGTGGCAATCACAGCTCTTCTATGCAGAGCGTGTAACGGCAGTGGTTGTGGGTACGTGAGAAAGATCTACCGAGAACAACCCCTATACAGAGCAGGGTCCTTTCCAAGTTCCCCGGCTCCAATGACACAAAGTACACCCAAGCCAGCGCCACCTTGCCAGGCTCGAGGGAAACCTCTGCACACAAGGGGTGCTTATTTTTACCCGTGGTTTGGTTCCTGTTTAATCCTAGGATGCAATTAAGGATTCATAGGCGGGACATGCAGCCCAATCGAGGCGAGCATGCTGACACTGCGCACTGTTGCGTGGGAGTGGACGCGCTCCATGAGGTGTGCTGTGGCAATGTTTGGGAAAGGGGTGAGAAAACTGAATGCCCACGCATGAGGTCCAATGGCAATTCCCACATCCTTTACTCAATTACCCTTTAATTGGCTGTTTCCTAAGAAATATCTGACAACCACTTTGCATCTCTCACTTCCAGAGTCTGGTACACAAAGGATTTAAAACTCTTGTTATGAAAGGAAAAAAAATCCTTCGTATGTCAGAAAATCTTTGGCTTTAGCACCAATAAACTCTTTATTATTGCTAAATGTGGACTTGCTGCTCGATCGCCAAGAGGCGATAAAATTTCTAACCTGTCATTAGTACATTATGCTTAATTGTGTACAGTGTGTTTCCCTGGCATCTGCTGGCCCAACGTCAAAATGACCGTTATGTGCACTAATTCCCTGACCCCATCTTTATTTCCCTAAAGACTCATCATCTTTCACAGTAGGAACCAGAGTAAATCAAGCTTGAAATATAGGCTTTATTTACTTGTTTCTTACAGGCAGAGGGGAAGACAGGGGCTAAACACAAACTGCTCCACACCATACAATCCCCAGGAATATTCCTCTTGGAAAGATCATGAAAAATTCCAGAAAGTTCTCAGGCAGGAAGTAAGAGGCCATCACTGTGGAAACAGACTTTCCTCCAGGTTGCACAGATTAGGACAGCGGCCATACTATTCTCATTCATTCTTGGGAGGGCTGGTTCACTCTTCTAATGCCAGAGATCCCCATGATGCAGGCTGGGAACATGACACAGCAAAGCCTTCGGCTGGAAGGCCAGGAGGCCTAGCCCCATAGCTTGAGTTTAAGGTTGAAAATCCCCTCCTGATGGAACACTTATCCTCCTGCTGTGAAGGGTGTGGCCCACAGCACCCAATGAGCAGAGCTCAGAGTTTTGTTTTGATAGTGTTGCATCAAAGACCCAACAACAAGACTCCAATGGTAACATGAATACAGGACCGCAGAGGGATGAAGCTGCTTCGGGAGAGGCTAGAACAAGTAACGGGACCTACCGTTTCCACCGGAGCCCAGCATGGGTATCCCAGGATAAGGGGCGAACAGAGCCCCCACCACAGTAACTAATTTCAAAGTCGGCTCCATCTCTGTGTGTTTAAGCTATGAATTAGTTCATTTATATTTACTTTTATGAAGCTGATTAACCGAAGCTTCTCTATCTGATGAAAATCATTTTAATTGTAGTGTTAGGCTCCTGTGTAATATCCATTACATTATGAACTGTTTAAATTCTACATGGGTATTGTGTAAATTGGCCCTTTGTGAGCTAGCAGGCAATTAGGACCAAACAGCTCTCCTTTAAACGGCTACAGAACTTTGTGGTGGTGTTCAGGACAATCAGAGACAAAGGAGGCTGTTTAATTGTAATTTAATGGAATATCAAGGAGTCCGTGGCATTAGACGCTGGCAACAGAGAGCAGGAGAGAAAAATTAACTGCAATTATGTTTGATTAAAGCTATCCTTCTCAATAATCAGCAGTCCTGACAGGCCATGGGGCTCTAGTGGGCTCCAGGATGGCAAAAGGTGTTGAGCAATATTAGGGCCAATAAAGGGGATATTAGCATAGCTAATTACAGCCCTGCAAAACCTGTAAAGGGGGCCTCTGTGTATTGTAATGTGGGAAATAATTGGCCAAGGCCGTTATCAATTACATAAGGAATGAATTTGGTTTGTCAGAGAAGAGCTGATGAGATGCCTCTCATCTGACACCAGCCCTTCCTTCATGTTTCCAGGCGGCTCCGAACTCACCCACGTCCATCAAGAGCTACCAGCGGCCAAGCCACTGATAAAATCGGCCTGCCAGCAAGGGTTAGGTAATGAATACCCACTCACCAACCCCCCCGCCACACACACACACACACACACACACTCACACACGCTGATGTTCTTACCCAGCTGAAGCCACTAGCCATGCAGTAATGACTCCTTTCCCTCCGGTCAAAGGAAAACTATACCGGCTCCATAAAAATGTGGGGGGCTTTGAGGGTATCCTGGTGACTGAGGGGGACAGGGGAACTTGGAAGTGGTCTCACTGTGAGCCCCTTCAAGCCCCTTCAAGCACATGTGACTGTGGTTTGTTTGAAGGGTTCAGGTCCTCTGAAGCTCTGCAGTCCTCTACGGGGACTTTTATTTTGTTAGTTATGGGGACTTTTATTTAGTTAGTTCTGGGTTGTCAAGAAATAGACTGTTCCAGAAGAGTTCGAAAATGTGTGTGAGCAACAGAGCACTACATGGCCTCACCCCAAATGTCCTTGTGAAAGACATGTGGTCAAGCCGAGTGGTCCAAAGTACTCTGGCCTCTCGAAGGTTAAGTAGCCGAACTCCAAGGAAAGAACCCTGGCTTCTCAGGATCCCTCCTCCACCTGGTTCCAGCCTGTCGCTAGAGGCACAACCTTCTAGCCCAAAGCGATGTGCATCCTGGGAAACCGGAGGCCAGAAGGAAAAATATGGGTGCTTTTTTTTTTTTATGAGGCGGAGTGGCTCACTCTCGGACGTAAGTTTGAGCCTTTAATGAGCGATACACTTGAGGGATGGTGGGTAAGGTTCCAGTCCACCATCCAAAACCCCAAAGCGGTTCCTGTATAAGTCAGGGTGGAATGGCACTGTGTGGGCTTCAGGGAGGGACACACTCAGCCACTGCAGACAGGCCCCCACAACTTTAGTTCCTACTCTTAATACATAGTAGCCTGAGTGAGAATAAAGAGGCAGTGCTGACGACCCACCAGAAAACACGGCTTCAAAGGCAACAGACACTGTGGTGCCAGGTGCTAGGGTGAGGAGGATGAGGAGCAACTGTTTCCGGATTACCAAGTTTCCTCTGTGCCAAGTGCTACTGAACTGTTCACTTCCCGAATGGGTAATGCTGGGTTATGTCAATTTCACTTCCCAAGTCCCCGCCCCAAAGGAGGACAAGCATGAGAGGGGCAGTGCTGAGGCCGCTTAGATGCTGATGGCTGTGACCCTTACCTGTTATTGAAATGAAATAGTCAAGAGTCAAATGAAAAGATAGAGCCTTTAAGAGACTTTCCCCTGCCTGATCAGAGAGTGGCCAAGTGATCCTTGAGGGTCCCGCTAATTGCTGGCAAGTCCCGGAAAGCAGTGGTCGCAGCTGTGGTGTGTGCACGCTGGGCCATCAGTCGCTGGAGTATTGACTACTGAGCAATTCTAGCCGATCAGGTCCAGGCGCTTCAGAGACAATGTGCCTCCTTCACAAAACCTGTAATGAGCAGTTCCTATACACGACTACATTCTGCTGACATCAGATCTGTGCACTGAGATAGTACACAGGTCAATACGTATCGGATTTCCAAAATGCGAGGGTCTTAATGTCAGGCCTCTTTTTTTTTTTCCCCTCTCACTCCTGCCATTAGCGATGACTGGGCTCATGTTCTTTAATGCCATACGGGAGGAAAATTCTGCTCCATTAGTCTGATTTATTCTTCAAATATGCCATGACAAATTGCCTTAACACCAGACTTATTAAATTCTTGTACATTTCAAGTTATGGGTCTCACAGACGGGTAGTGGCTCTGTGACGTCATCAGGAAGGGGCCAGAGGGTGACAGCACTGAGTTTTACAGTGCTGACATATATGCTTTGTTGGGGGACACCCTCCCCTGGTTTCCAGGCAAGAGGTCGAGGTGGCCTGACCGCCCGCCAGGGAGGACTTGATGTCCACAGGATTTGCCCCCCCATCCCCCAACAAGCACGGTCCTCTATGTAAATGCAGATAGAAGAGGATTGGGGAATATCCATGGCTTGACTTGCAGTTCAACAATGACTGGCCTTTGTCTGGGGATCTGGCTCTGGTGTAGCAGAGCCCGTCTCTGGTGGACTCAAGCTATTTTACTTCCCTTCGCTGTGGTAACCACACCGCATTAACAATATTTGTACTACAATCGCCAAGGGACCCACTTCCCAGATTCTATCACTTCTTTATCTCCTGACAAATACCTCACTATCGAACATTATTAGGTTTAGAAAATTAACCCTTCGCGCTCTACAGCCAGACCAGGCCCCACCGTCCCTCCAAAGAGCCTTATCGCTAAATTTCTGCTATAATGGTTTTTCTGTTCATCACAATTTCAACCGCAGCTGTCAAGAGGCACTTACAGATACTGTGATCTTGTACTTTTGCGATGATTCTCATTAAAATGATGCCAAAGAGATCTGATGGGATTTAATGGTTTTGCCGGCCAGCTCGATACCCACTTCCAAGGCAGACCTGCGCCACGTGCTCGGCGCAAGGGAATCTGTAAGGCTTGCATTAAACTTTTCCGGGTGGTTTTAATGTGTTCAGATAAGTACAAGCCAGGCAACACTCTAAAAGCGAGCGTACCCGGACTTGCAGGCTTCCTCCGTGCCCTCCTCGGCTGGCTGTCGACATTCTAGCTGGTGTTTTCTCTAACAGTCCCTGATATTTTGTGATAGTTTTGATAAGGTTATCTGTTTAAAAGAAGTCAACTGCAGAACACAAAAGAAACGTGAGGTGCAGTATATTTATAGAGGGGGCTCTTGTTTCAAGTACCTATTTCCCATTCTCCCTTTACCTATTTCTCTATTTCTAATGGGCAAAGCGCATTGACATTATTTCCCCAGCAGATCACTAGCCCTGTCAATCAGTCTGTATTTTGTCTTGCGCTGTGGGCTCATTAAAACAGCTTCTTCTCTCCCTCTGGACACTGCTCTATTTGCCAGCTCTGATCACGAAGCTCCTTATTTAAGAAAAATGCCAGCATCACTTGGCTCACATCAGATACACCCCTGACTTGTTGCCAGCTCCAGGGGAGACTTTTGCAGGTTGAACAGAGATTAGGCGGCCCTGCTTGCGGCTGCAGGCCTCTTTCTACATCCATGGGTGTGTTTAGAGGACCTCACATCAAGGCTCCCCTTTTCTGGACATCCTGACTCCTACTAGACTAGACGCTTATTCCCAAAGCTGGGAGGAGTCTGGGTTTGGGTTTGTTGTTGTTGTTTGTTTTTAATTTTTTTTTCAGCCTTCAAGTGAAAAAGATCTTTTTCATCTTTTCCTGCTTGATGTACATTTATTTCCTTCCACACACATCGGCTTGCTTAATTAAGAACTATCCTCTTTGTAGGCTGAATTATTAATAAAAAAATCACATTTTAAATCAAGCCTGTGCATGCACAGAGGATGTCAGTGTCGAACCTGCCTATGCTGGCTCTCTAGCCTTTTAGGTCCTGATTAAAAACTTATTAAAACATTATAAATGATTAATGGGAGCACAGCTCTGAGTGGCAATTATTAGTTTTAATGCAGGTAATGCAGCTTAATGAGGGGCACATGTGCGCGAAGCCTTAACTTCATTACTCCTGCGTGTCAACATATACAAGAGAGATGTGTGTACAGGGCATCCATTACTCGGAACAGCACTGAGCCCGCTCCCTTCACCTCCCTTTGTTGATGAGCCAGGAGCCATAAATTAATTCCATTCAGGGGCTCAGGAAGGACCAAGGTGTTAAAATCATGATAAACCCCGCTCGCCTCCCCATGATACCATGCAGCTCCTGGCTGGAATCTCACATATTATCTCTTAAGCAGTCGTGCAGTATGTGGGAATGTTTCATTGGCATCTTTGTAGGATGTCATTGTCTGCTCCGAAATGAGATCCAGGGATACCCCAAGCTGACGGGGTCCCTTTCTAGTTTCATAAGGGTTGTGGATGAGATAAGCTACATCTAGCTATGTCAGATCCCCATTAATATGGTGTCCCTAAATCTTCACGTATGATCCTGACATTCTTCCTAACACTTTCTCTCCTGCGGGGTAGGTTTCAGGAGAATGCAATCGGACAGACAGAAAGGCAAAGTGGCCCCAAGAGTGGATTGCGAACACAGAAGGAGGCACCAGGCAGGACCTGGCTGCAGTGTGGAGCGGCAGGGTAAGCCAAGCTGGAGGTGCGGTGGCCGGTGAATAGGTGCATTTAGGGTGCTGACAAAGACGCTCATACAAGTCGCCAGCCCCATCTGGGACCCTCCATCCTGGGCTTGCCTCAGCCCACAGCTGGGAAACAGACCACTGGGCCCAACTTCACACGTCACCTTTTATTTTCTGGTTTTTTGACAAGCAGCTTGATCCAGGCTGATCTCCACTATCTGTGTGAAGAGTCTTCAGGACTATTTGCATCATTTTATCGCTAATGTATAATATATGGCTCTAAAGTGAGCCCGGGCGCTGTCTTGTTACTGAGCATAAAAAAGTAAGGGCAATAAAGACACATTAGTTCTCTGGAGCACAGCGGCTATAATGCAAGCAAGAAGGTTGCTGCTTAGAGTTAAGAGGAGGCCTTTCTGCCTGACTAAGACAATGGAGGAGTAAAGAAAATGTCAAATCAAGAAAAGCTGGATTTAGAGATGAGGCAGCCCGGAATGACGTTGGGGCCATATTTTGTGAAACTATAATGCAGTTGGCAGCAAAGACCCGTGTTTCTGATTCATCCAGGGCCGCATGGCAAAGCTTTGTCAGTCTGTGCAAGGTATAAATAATTCAGGGTGAGAGATGGCAATTACAGGGCCCTGCACAACCAAAATGAATATTTTATGAGGACTAAAACTGCTCTGGAATGAATCATACAGACGGAGTCACACATGGCGAGTGGGCTCATACACGCCAGCCCTTAGGAGAGAGAAGCCCAGGCCTTATCTCCTTTCAGAGTGTTGACTATAAACCTGGAGAATGGTAATAAGCAAACACGAAACAGGCTAGCCCGCCGGCGAGCCCACTCCTTGCTCAGGATAGACACTCAGTCCCCAAAACACATGGCAGGGAGGCGCTGGCCCAACGCATAATGTAGACACTCTGGTGGTACATTCCATAAGTTTGGCTTAAAGGAATTCTTGAATCAGCACCAAGACTCCTTCATTGTTTCAACGACTCAAACTATTGGCAGGTGTCGGCTGGGACCTCCCCTTCCACAGAACTGATCTGCGCTCAGGGGTAGGGAGGAAGGCCAATGTTGTCCCTCAGGGGGTATCTCCAAGAGCTTAGGAAATGCTACGTGCAAACTCCGCGTGCCTTCAACGTGGTTCTCATCATCCTCTCCACCAGAACCATATGCTCTGGCTCCTCCTGAGTGTTCAAGACCTGAACCGTACATGACCAGGGTCCACTAACTAAGGAGCCAAGACCATGCCTTCCATAGCCACGCAGCCACAGCACAGGCAAAAGTTGCTGCCTACATTTTGAAAGTAGGTGTAGTAGTAGGAAGAAAAGGGGCAGCTAGAGAGCCCTGAAAGAATGGTTTCATCTGTTAGGTTCCCTCCGAATGCGCTCCTGGTGAGTTGCTAGAACAAACAACAACATTGTTTGTGGCCACCGAGGCCCAGGCCCACTGCTGAATAGCTATTGTGTTTGTCCAGCTACTGATACCTGCGCCTTTGTGGGGAAAGAAGGCCGGGCCGTGACATCAGCACAGCACAAGTGCCCCTCTGTGTGAGTCCCAGCACGGACCCGCCTGCCACGGTGGGAACCCAACACAAGATCCCTCTGAGAAGGTTTTCTTTAAATCCAGCTCTGATGCACTGTTTATGAAAACAAGGCTATTAGGTATATTAATAATTTGATAAATAGGGATTTGCCCTTAATTATTCATGAAGAACATTTGGCAACAGTAAAATTATATGCGCAGAACAGGTTTATAAACCAGCTAATTATAAATTAAGTATGCAAGAGAAAATTGCTAACCTTGAAATTAAAATATTTTATGATTCTGCAATTACAAAAAAAAAAGTAGAGAATTATCAAAACCCCAGTGTGAGCAAAGAATACTGTAGCTCTGTACAGATGGCAGCATGCAGGCCAGAGGAGTGACAGAAGAGGTGGGTGGGGAAGCCCCGCCTCCCCCAGCAGCCCCTGGAGAGGAGGTTTGCTCTTCCCAGGGCAGCTTTCCAAGAAGATAGAATCCGAAAGGACACCAGTGCCCCATACAGAGAGGCCCTGTCTGGGCACACCTCCGCTCGCTGTCAAATCTCTGGCCCCTGAACACAGAGGCATGTCCTCTGTCCACATGGCTATGCTACAACCCACATTGAAACCTGCTGGGTCCCCCACTTCACTGCTGTCCTGCTGGGATGAGATGTGGGGTTCAAAGAACAAGACTGGAGCCCATGACGCAGAAGCGTTGTCCCACTGATGCCCACTAGAGGGCTTCTCCACTGAGGAGCAGGAGAACACCAAAGTAGATGGACACTAGGCCAGGACCCTGCACTGTCTGTAAGGGGGCAGACACACACACACACACACACACACACACACACACACACACACACACACATACACACAGGAGCAGGGCTATCTCACCACTCCTCTCAGTCCTCACTACAGAGCACAGCTGCCTTGTCAGGGGCTCCATCTACTTCCTCCTCCAAAGACCTCTGCCATCTCCTCCCCTCCACCCTTAGTGGGGAGGGCTAAGTGGCCAGAAACATGTGTCCGGAAAGTGACACCCACATCCTCCTTTTCCTCACATACTGAGTAAAGATGGGGCTGAACTATGCAGTTTTTAATGACTGGCTATCCCCTCCCATAATGCAGCAGGTCTTCACGAAAGCAACCCTAGTGAATCATTAAAGACTGTACCATTGGAAGGGTGGAATAGGCCATATTTCTTAACTTCTCCCCAAACTCAGTGATGCAGAAGGCAGTTCTGCTCAGCTTCCCCAGGTGTAGCTCAGTGACTCCTACTGAAATTCAAGGGAAATCCATTGAGGTGCTCTCCCACTGCACACAGAGTCAAAAGCACCACTAATTGCTCACGTAGTAGAGAGAACAATGCAGGGAGCCCTCCCATGGCGGAGACCCTGACATGGAGACACAGCTGCAGGTCAGGCAAGCCAGCCAATCGGGGAGGTCTCCAGGAACTCAGATAATGAAATTTTTTCATGTATAAAAATCCTTAATCAAAATGCTAGTGGTGTCATCTTGTAATACAGGCAATACAACTTAAAATTAATATACAACAAGCCCTTAAGAGGACAGTCATCCACCCACTGCATGAGACACAAGCCCCTCACTGTGACCTGAGCCTCCAGATCCCGGCTGGCAAGGCAGCTCTGTTCCCAGCACCCAGATCTCACAGCTCTAGGAACTCCCAGTCCCAGAGAGACCCCAAACCTTGAGAAGAAACCAACAAACATTAGGTGTCATTGTGAGCGGCGCGTGCTAAGGCTGCGATGTGCTCAACAACCCGTCACCATTCGCTCTGGGGCATGGCTTTAAGTCACCTCTACCCAGTTAGCTTAACTCCATCAGCAATCATCTAAAGAATAATTTGATCATGTGAGATAGGCTATTTACCATGCGATGGGATACATTCCTTTCTTTACCTCTGGGATGCCCCCCGGATGCCAAGCAACTTCCCCTAACAATGTCTAGATTGCTTACAAAGCTTCTCTAAATATTTACTGTGTATTTAGCATGCCTAAGATTTGCCTGTTATCCCAAAATCTTTTTTTTTTTTTGCTGTAAATTGCAATCTTACAACTTCATGCCTGTGATGTATTTTGACAAAGCTCTGCTGACACCCTCTATTGGCCTCCAAAGGCAGAATAGCTGATACTCCACGAGCCACCAGAGGACTCTCAATTTGTTGTGAGGCCGCCGCTACTTTGCCATCCTCAATCTGCATGGAGAAAGATTAAACATTCAATTTGTTACTTGATAGGCCACAAGGTCCGCCACTTACCATACAAATGGAAAACATTACTGTCATCCCTCAACTTGCTTGCCTGAGTATTTTATTATTTGTAATATTTACTTCAGGGAAATTATGATTCATGTCATATTTATCTTCATGAAAAATGAGCATCTAAATGGAAATCACCTTTTGAATGTACCAGGATATAGTGTAATACTAATATGCTTCATGAACTATAAAATTTAGTCACAGTGTATGGATATATTACTGCACGACTTTAATACTCTCCCATCAAGCGAATTTTCTCTGTGTTAAGCTGATACTCGGAGCCCTGATTCCACTTTGGTAATCATTACACCTACATGATGGCACAAGTCACTACTTGTAGATTTATGTCCCCCCTCAGCTCTTTTGCATTAATCTGCCCCTGAATAAGCTATTCGCACTTCCTCCAGTGAACGCAGGAAATTGGAATAAGGTGCAAATTTGTAGGCCTTAAATCTGAACAAGTGCAGACAGATATTTTTCACCTGATACCATTCATTTGTTTCAAGTAAATACAAAAGACGTTTTTTATTCTTTGTCTTTGTCCTAAAGCCGTTCTTCATGGAAATGACTGCTGTGTTTTCCCTCCATATTTACATCCATTTCTGCGGAAGGCAAAGTTAAATGGACTGTCTACAATTAGCTCTGAGTCCGATTCCCTCCCCGTGACATCTGTGTGGATCCCAGGATGCGCTGTCCTTGTGGATCTGCGGCCATGGTTGTCTGCCA
>NC_134583.1:78646830-78891830 GCF_037038515.1 Microtus pennsylvanicus
GAGATTGATTACACACAAGGATGTGGAGGCAGAGGCCATCGCCCTGGAACAGCTTGGGTAATTTCAAATGGGCTAAAAGAGCTACCAACCATTTGGTTAAAACATAAATAAATAAATAAAGCATTCCCAACATGCAATGCAAGAGCGGCAGTGGTCCAGGAGAGGAATACAGGAGGAAAAAAAGTGTAGATTTCCTGGGGAGGGGGGCTCCTTGGAGTAGCCAGACTATAGCAAGACGTGGGGATGGAAAATGGTCTAGTTCCAAGGAGGGTGGGAAGGGCATGAGTGTCCACAGTACGCGCAGAATGTCAAGAGAGTCAAGGAGTACGTTCCAGGAGATAACCGGCTTCTGCTCCCATGTTCTTTGGTGATTGTCATGTTATTTCTCTCTTCTCTTGATTGATGTTTTAGTCTGAGCTGTCATTAGTTAAATTAATTTTCTCTCAAAGATAGTGGAATAAGGGCCACAAAGGCAAACCTTGTGAGACCGTAAAAATAGAGCACAATTTGGAGGGAATTCAGATGTGTGCCCGGCTCTTGTCATCACAGCCAAAGAACACTTTAATTTGATATGAATTCCTCAGGAGAAACTTTAAATTAACTTAGATTTAGCTGTGTTTGAGGGATAGCAATTCAAAGCAACAAAATAAAAATACTATTTGCTGACTCTGGTGTTTCTACGTTCATGCTTCCGTGTGTTCTTTTTTATTTTCTGCGCGGGCTAAATAAATGCCAATATTCACCTTGAAGGAGTCATCATAAAGTAACTCCCTTGGGATATAAAAAATATACTTCTCACATCTTCCATCCAAACAGTGTCAGATGAAGTTAAAAGACCTGGTAAATGTGCTAAAAAATCTGCTTATGTGAATTATTCTTTTCCAGGGTTACTGAGCAGCCATCGCTGCAACTGTCAGGGTGCAGGAAGAGATGCGGGCAGGGCTGGAACGCAAGAATGGGGCAGGAGTTGGGGATGGGAGGCAGGAGAGAGAAGGACAGAGAAAACAGAAATCCAGAAATTTCTTAACACCAGGGAAGATCTTGGGACATCTGGTCCAGTTTTCAGAGACAACAGAGACCTGGCATGACGAGACTAGAGCCAGTCTGTGGCCACCGCCTCCTGCCTTCTGGGTCCCCTGGGTCAAAGACCAAAGAGTTTTTAACACCCAGGGTGCGTCACTCAACCCTCTGCTTCCCAAACCCCACTGTACTGACGGCTGTGGTCAGGCTTGGTCTCAGACTGTTCCTGGGTTGCACCATGAGAGGTGCTCTATGTTTCCATGCTGAGAATCACTCCTGACAACCGACTTCCAAGCTCTCTTAATTCATACCCACACATCACCACCACCATCATCACCACCACCGTCATCACCACCACCGCCATCATCACTATCACCGCCATCATCACTATTACCATCATCATCACCACCACCATCATCGCTATCACCGTTATCATCACTCCTAGGCAAGGCATATGGGCTTCACACCATCACTAAATGAACTGGGGACTCACGGTAACCACAGCAGTTCAGGGTGACAGACCTTGCCAGGGTTCCTGTGTGAACCGGGAAGATCTGGAACCGTCAAAAACATGCATCTTCGAACACACACAAAAGACAAGTTCAAAGGCATGGGAGCAGTCAAGACTAGGCATCATCTCAACACTCATGAGGGGCTTGAGAGCCAATGAAATCAGGCATCAACCCAACAGCCATTAAGACAAGTTCAAGGACAGGTTCTATGCATAATTCTTTTGGCTGTGAGTCTCTTTGTGGTTCACCCTCCAGTGAGAACTATTCTCAATTGTAGAACGCTCTTGACATCTAAATAAGTGGGTCCTTCCAGGTCAGACACTCAAGTACATCTGGAGTGTCTCATCCAAGTGACTCTGGTCCTCTTGGCTGGGAGCAAGCCAGAAGCTGCAGACACAGGGCTGACATCTTCACGTGACTTACCGCCACTCTGCGATGTCATAATTATGACGCCTAAATTTACCCTGTTTGTTTGCAGGCTAGGGGAATGCATGATTGTTTATTTTTATTACAAATATTGATGGTAACTCACAGGCATTTACTTCATTGCCATTTCAAGTGAAATTGCACATCATAAAATATCTCTAGAATTTTGATCCTGATTAGCGTCCTGAGCTGGTCCTGGGTGCGATCCTACCATTTGTCTTAATTTTATTTTGCTCTCCCTAACTGCACACACCACTTCAGGAATATCTGGAATTTTGTTTTAATTGTACAGCTTTCAACTCCACCACATTTCTCTTTGTGTTGAAAGCATCCCGGTGATTTATCCTCATTATTGTGTAAATAGGTTTCGGCAGTTCTCAGTAAATAAAACAAAGACTGACAGGAGGAGAAGAGGGAATTTGCTTTCCTACCAATTAGAGTAGCCTTAGGCAGTACTTTTAAGAGGAGATAAATCCTGCAAATCACCAAAATGATCCTGTCACATGCACCAAATATTAAAATCGCACAGCAGCGCCCTCCATACAGTTTGCTCTGGTTTAATGAGTTGGGGTGGTTCTCATGGCTAGGGCTGCAATGCACAGTTGGGGACCCTTCACCGACAGCAGAGCTCACACCCAACAGCAGCTTCCCAGCCCGCGTGGCCAAATGGAAAATCAGAACACCGCGGAATCTGCAGCTCTCAACGAAGGAAGGTTCCTAGGCTGCCCTGCTGCCCCCTGCCCCAGACCCCATCAACAGAGGCAATGCTCCTTGAGCCAGCATGCTATACAGAATCACGAGTTCAGGCCTGTGCCTGCTAAACAACCTGTTAAGTTCTTCAACTGGGGAAGTTTCCAGGAAATTGAAGGTAGGTTTACTTAACCTGGTGTTGCCTGCTTCCAACAATAGCACATCTATCACCTGCCCCCACTGCGAGTTCCCTGATGAGATATTGGGGTTCCCAACACCTCATTTAAGATCTTCATGATTTACATATTTACACAGGCACCATCATCTTCCACAGACCCTGTGGCTAGGCTCCAGGCCATGAGCTAAGCCATTTCCCAGCTCAGGATGTGATTTTTGACCAATTCAGTCTACATCCTCTGATGTGGAGGACATTTAACTAGTAGCACCCTCATTGGTAAAATGCCAACCCAGAGCTCCCAGCCAGGGAGGTTCCCAATTAATCACCTCCAATGCTGCTGTGATTTGGGGGGAATCGGGGCCTTTTCTCAGGTGGCTACACTGTAGCATGAGGTACTCTATCTGGAGAGGCATCTGTAAGGGACCAACATTCTCCATGGAACCCCAAGCTGGAAAAAAAAATGCCTGGAATGAACTATCTAACAGGCCAGGCTAGTGTTCTCTCTGTCACAGTCTTGTCTTACCTGACAATGATGACATTTGATGTGTCAAACAATAACTATTAGCTTGTTGTGACGTCCTTGTGAGTTCTTTATGACACTGTTACTAACCATAGTAGGAAGACCCCACAACCCGAGGCCCCATCAACACCATGCTGTAGCACAAATAGACACATGTTTTCTGAACAGCAAGGCTCAGGGCAGGTGTGGGGCAGGTGTGGGGCAGGTGTGGGGCAGGTGTGGGGCAGGTGTGGGGCAGGTGCAGAGCAGGTGTGGGGCAGGCACCAGACCAGCCAGGATGGGGAAACAGAAGAGCTTCGGCCCCTACCCAGCCCCCAGGGTAGGCCTACCAGACTACCCAGCCTGGTAGGCCACTGGATGATCTAAGGTTCACTGAGGATTTTCCATGAATTCACCACAAAAGTCATTTAGATGTGGGCTGAAAAATACCAATGAGCCACAGAAGCCACACCACAGCAGAACATGCAAAGCTGTGGCGTGGGCAGGAAGGACCACACGTGGAGATGTGCTCGGGTATAGCTGCTAGTGTGAAGACCAGCAATGACTGAGATCTCGCAGTGCCTCATGGGATGCGGCCTGATACTTTATGTAAAGGTAATGCAAACTCACCATAAGGTCCTTTCCGAAGCAATATTATTTTGTACACGCAAGCTTTTTGGAAGGCTTGCGGGCATGGAGCTCTTTGAACTGAGATACCCAGAGCACTTATTTGCTGTGCCTGTAATTATTTTATTCCAGACACACTTTTTCTCTCCTGCCTAAGATTCCACAAGCCATTGTCCTCTACGTTAAATTCTGAGAATAAAAAAAAATTGCAAAGCTGGCACCTCACGTTCACAAATCCAAATTACACCCCACTAAACAAGGTCGAGCCGAGTCCTGAAACGCTCTATGAGCACCTGGATTGCTGGCAGTTCTTCCGATGGGTGAGAATTACAAAGTTATGGTGAGAGGCCTATTGATCCTGAAGAACAATATGGTTTGTATGTATGCATGTTTGTGTATATGGAGGTACATACATATGTGGCATGTGGGGTGTTGCATATGTGTGTGCACGAGTGTGTGCATGTGTGTGTTGTGTGTGTGTGTGTGTGTGTGTGTGTGTGTGTGTGAGAGAGAGAGAGAGAGAGAGAGAGAGAGAGAGAGAGAGAGAGAGAGAAACAACCTCAGATTTCTTCGGTCTCCATTCAGCTTCTCTCGAGACAGGGAGACTCACCAAATAAGCTTGCCAGCCTGGCCAGGGACCTTTGGGGGTTCTGCCTTTCTCTGGCTGCCCTGAGCTAGGATTACAAGTTCACACCACCACGTCCAGGTCTTTTTATGTGGTTTCTGGAGCTCAAAGTCAGAACCTCAAGGTATTTGCCAGCTGAGCTAGATTCCCAGTCTAGAATATGATTTCTGACCAATCCAGTCCTCATTCTCAAAAGCACTCCAAGACACACACACTGCTGCAGAGGGCCCGTGGGTATCAGGAGGGCCCTAGGAGCACAGTTTAGTAAAACCCTAACTGCTGCACTCACAGTGCAGGAGACACAATATATTACCATTAGGAGTGGACATTGATTAAGAATCAGCAAGCTGACCTGCCACTAAGCTCTCTGCTTCTTCTCCACCCAATCCCTGTACACAATTTGAAAGACTGCCCTGACCCAGACCTCGACAGAAGTCTCCCTTAGCTGGGGAAGGATACCCTAGTTCCTTTCCCTGCTTTTGAAGTCATGTCCTCCTACCTAGAATGTCCTACCCTGACTCATCCTCGGGGGTGCACAAGCCAAGGACCTCCCACCCACAGGGTCTCTGCCCAATTCCCAAATCACCACAGTCGCTGTACCAAGTCTTCCTGTCCTGTATTATAGCCAATGTTTCCCTCACATCCTTCCAGGCACACTGAGGGGAAAAAAGAGTCAGAGAGCCAGGGATGGATGGGTGGAAGGACAGATGGACAAATGCCGGTGTCTGCAGCTACACTGCAGTTAATGTGTGGATCTGCTCATCTCTCCACCCATCCTCCACAGCAGTGCTTCTATTCTGACCACCTTAACTCAAACTAATAGATTTTCAATAAATATTTCCTGAGTGAATAAATGAATGTAAAATTAGTTATTCCTGAAGAAATAGAAGTGGCTCCTTAAGTAGCTCCCTATATTGCAAATGCAAATTTTCATTGAGTAGGGAACAGACTACAAGTTTATAATAATGAGATATTTCTGAAACAAAGCCAAATTCATCCATAAAATGAGGATCCAACCACCATAAATGTGGGAAAACCATGCCTTTCTGGGTGTCTTCACTCCACACAAAAACACGTTCTTTGAGTTGAGGTAAGTGTAGACTCCAGGCCTCACGCCATCCATCACTTAGGACTTCTCTTTGCCTATCCTTAGTCTTGAGGCTGGAGACCTCAGGGGGAGTGCAGTTCTGTCTTAGCTCCGATGGCATCCAGAGGGCTCCTCAATAATATTACCCAACACGGCAGCCCCAACTCACAGGCAACACTCAAGGAAATGAAAGGTGGTTCGTCCCAATGGGCATGGGCCGTGAATGGCCAAGGCACAGAAGATTGCAAGACTCAGTAAACAAGAGGAAGCTGAGAAAGCTGAAAAGATCCCAATCGATGTTTTTAATCTTAGTTTCATATTAATATATTTTGACTACTTGAAGGTAAATTAAAATAGCATTAAAATGAATTCCACTTGTTTTTATTTATTTTCTTAGTGCAGCTATATCTAAGGCTTGCATTGATACTCTCTGCCCATTGGCCAGTGCCAGGCTAGAGACTGGCCAGCTTGCTCCACAGGGTAGTCCTTGACCCGACATCCCCCTCTCCATGTAGAAACATCACGGATGAGCATCAGCTCAGCCCTTGCACACCACTGCACAGCATGGTGGACCCACACCTCCTGCTGGCCCCCAGGGGAGACCACATAGCTCAGTGAGAACCCAAGGAAGGCTCTCCAGGGAAGCAGCGAAGAGGGCAGGCCCTAGACATCCTGGTTGCTCTCACCCACACCCCAGGCAGGAACCTCCCTCCTCAGGCCGCCTTGGTGGGTTGGGCCCCTGAGGCGATATTTGTTTCATTAATGCTGTGCTCAGACACTCCAACACTGCTTCACATTCCGCGGTGATTCCAAAAGTGATTTCCACAATATGATTTACATACTAGCCGAGTGTAAATTTAGAATAATTTGGCCTGAATGATCTTTACTAGAATAGATGGCCACAAGGAAAGAATGGTGAATAAAGCAGCCTTACTCAGAATCTAAGCAATTTGCTGGCAAACACAAGCAGCATTTCCCCAGATTATAATTTACACTGTATTAACTGTCAAGAGCGCTTTTGAGAAATATAGATAACAATTCAGACGCAATCGATAGGGAGTGACAGTTGATTTTAAAGCTTAATGCAAGACAAGAAAGAAATGACTGGGGCATCGGCTCTGGAAGAATAAATTTGTTTTGTATTTGATTTTTGTGTTAAATTTATTACTGCCAAGAAGAGCTCTCTTTCAATAATATTAAGAACAAGATTGTGAAATTGCAACATGTTCGTCTCCTACAGTTTCACAGCATTTCCAATACAGAACGACGCCCCTGCTCAGTACCACGTATAGATCCCTTGAAACTGCCCCGGATTCCTCTAAGTTGCTTGTTTCTGCCCCCACGAAGCCTAGGCTGGGTCCCTGGTCCTTGTGAGCGAGGAGGGCATCTTGGTCACACTCCCCGTGCTCAGCTACAGGCTCGTTGCTGGACACCACACACAGTACATTCTGGCTGAGACTCAAGTGTGAGTTGAGCAAAGGCAAAACGGGAACCAGCGTCAGACTCAAAGCAGCTGCTTTGATTGAGGAGGGGGGAGGCTGGTATATCCCTGCCATAGTTACTGGAGCTTTTTCAATTCTGTCAACATGTCTAGTGTATATAATCTTAGGGTTTGATGTTCCTCTCATGCCACCCCAGGAGAAACTTGACAAATACCAGGGAAACAGAATTTCCCTTCTAGCCCAGCTCTATTACGCATCCACTTCTCTGGTGCAGTGGGGGTGCCGCTCACAGCCCTATGCTCTCAAAAACCCACCAGCGTGGCCAGAAATGAAATGATGGGAGTTGCTACAGTTCAAACTTATCCATACCTCTCACTTATGACATGATTGATTTTCCTTCAGCATGCTCAAATACGAGATTGTCTCCTTTCTTTTTTCAGTGTGGAAACAGCTAATGCACACAGCCTTGGCCTGCCACAGAAGGGGAAGCGGTTGACATGTAGAAGAACAACTGAAATGAATACGGATGAAATTTGAAAGTGCAATTTTCCATCTGTCAATCACCTCTCAAAGGGACCCGTTAACCACAAATCGGGAGACCCTTGGCGAGGGCGTCCCCATTTATGGCGCTCCATGCAACAGACCCTTTGGCTTCATTAATCAAGATATTAGCTACTGATCAACTTTTGCAGAGGAACTCTCCACCAACTCCAGGTACTCGGGGAGGGTTGATTACGTCCCTCTAGGTGCTACTGGTAATTTATATTTTGAATGAAAACAAATGGTCTCCTCTTAACCAGAATTTGATTAGGCGATGACAAAATCCATTTCTCCTGCTCCGGTGACGGCACAGCACGAGTCCCCGCCCTGAGTGGCTTCAGAAGACAATGTGAGGTACCTCCGGCATCAATAATAGATGGTCACCCCAACCCTTCCCAGCCACAGCACCAAGACACCTCAAAATACAGCCAATTAAGGTTTATTTAATTATTAAGGTTGAATAAATAACAGCGAAACATGTTAAAAATCTTTCAGTTTCAGTCAATCATAATAAAAAATTAATGAGACTGGATAGAGAGCCATAAAAACTGATAGACTGCGATCGTGAATTATAAATTGGTATTGATTTTTTCCTTTGCAATAACACTCTCAGGTAATCGTACGTTGTCACATGTAAAGTGCACTTTTCTGGTTGAAACTAATATTAACTATCAAATATAGATGAGACGGAGGCATTTATGACACTTCAGATTTCACAAACAAAAAGCAAAAAATACAATTTGTGGGATAACAGCAGTGCTGAACAGAGAATCCTAGGGCGTTTATGGGAGCTAGCCGGGACCCCACTGAGCCGTGAATTCATAAGACACAGTTACCTTATTCTTTTCCTGTCATTTCTTCTCTGATATGTTACCTTGTTAGTATCACTAAGAAAAACATAAATATTTTTTATTATTTGTGAGGCTCATCCTGTCTTGCTTAATAGACAGGCCACATGGAGTTAAAGCCATATTATATGACCTGGTGCAGAAGTGATCATTCAGAAACCCAAAGCACATATTTTACACCGCCTGGCTTTATTAATTCTAAGCCCCCAAGAAATAGCGGGCGGATTTTCTAGCTTTCTGTTTATTGAAGTAACATGGAAACAAATAAGACATTTCCCTAGGCTAGCTCAGATAAAGTGGACAATTACTATTGGCATTCCGCATGTAAATATTTAACACTTCACAGCTACTTTGCACCTAAATACCCATTAGATGTAGCTACAAGCCTAGACACCATCTCCCAGCTGAGTGACATGGGCCGTCCTGGGCAATGGTTATCAGATTAGGGCCCACACAAATCTTGTTCTAAACAGTGCTAGAAGGAGTCTCAACCAGGAGAGGGGGTGTGCCTGAATGGGCGATTTCCTTGAGTGACATAAACAAACTCCACCAAGAAAACTCAGCCAAAGCTAGTAGAGGGTGGGCCGCCACGACTACCAGCCAACCCTTCGCTGCAGATGCTCGGTGGCCTGGATCAAAATTCTGTCATTTGGGAAGAGACATGGGGTAGAGAATGTGGGAAAGAACAGCTATGGACACATATGCCAGCCTGAGGTCTGCTCATGCCCACCTCGCACACTCTTAGCTTCGAGCACGCTCCAGGATACATGAGGTCGCCATCCTGGTGGGCTGGATTTACTGGATTTACAAGCAATACATGTGACCCACAAGGCAACTCCTTGCAGGTTCCATAGCAATGCCAGGGTCTCTTTAAGTAATTCTCCTTCAAGATAAACTAAAGATACATGTTTAATACATAAAATAGAGGCAGAGTTAAAAACACAACTGTTACCCGCCCACTCTGATCTTGCAGACAGATGGTTAAGATTTTCTTTCTAAATTAAAAGTTTCTCTGTTCCTTTGTGGGCACGTGGAACTCGAAAATGAATGGGCCAGTGTTGCCTCTCATAGAGAGAACTTTTTCACCCCTTGACCTTCCCAGGATCGGGAAACACTAGTGCCTGAAACCTGTGTGCCTTCACACAGATGTCTTGGTTGTTAAGGTCAGACATCGGGGCTCAGCACTATGCACCAGTCTCTCTGCTCAAAAGCAGATCCCACGCCCAGCAGCAGAAAGAGCCCAGCCTCCCTCCCGCCTAACTGCAGGAAATTCACACTGGTAGGCCATCCTGGTCCTCCTCAGTGGTTCTGCTCCACAGACCACTGAAGGGCCTGTGACCACTTCTTGGCCTCCCTCTTTGCCTTTTCAGGAAAACCCTACTCTACTTCCAGCTCTGGATTCTGGGAAAGGGCACAGGCCTGGGAGGACAGGATGTTTAAGTAGCAGAACCCATGGGTAGGATACACGGTTCTCAGTTAAAGGGCCCAGGAAGGCCTGCTGAAGCAGTCACCCACCCTAAAACCCAGCCCAAGAACAACCATGCAAACTCTGAGGTCTAGTCTGGAAAGCATGACCCAGGAGTGCAGCCCAGGATGGCTGGTGGCCACATGGACACTCATTGTCATCCTCTCCAAGTCGGCAAGCCCCTGTACCAGCTGGTGACCCTTCAAGACACACCATAGGGTATCAGGGACTATGGGTCCTACAGGACCCGAAGCGCTCACCCCTGGGCTCACAGCCTCAGAGCCCAGCTCCCAGTCCTTCCCTCACAGCACTGACCTCTGCGCTCTGGAAACAATTACTCCTGGAAGGCCTGTCAATATCATTATTTTTACAAGAAATCAATACGCCTCACAAAGTTAATGGGGGATTCAGGCAGGGAGCATTTACCTCCTCACTGTCAGGGCTCCGGCTCTGCTCAGCGCCGATGACAGATCCGCCGGCACCAGCAGACAGTGAACAAGCACGAAGGAGCCAGCGCGGCAGGCAGGCGTGGAGGCCGGCAGCGGTATGTGCTAATGAGCCGCCCGGGGCTGGGCCACGTGGGCCATAGGGCCAGGGGCCACGCGGGCAGAAACCCCAGCACTCTGCCCAAATGAGGCCTGGGTTCCCTGCGAAGAATCTGAGCCTTCAGTTGCTTGACACAGTTTCCTTATGCACACACATGCAGACCTTATGGATGTTCAGCCCCCCAAGCCAGTGCAGAGCCTAGCAGAAGAAAGCCACAGCCTCCCTTACCTTAAATGAAAAGGGTTGCTTCTGCCTGCCCCACCCATCACATACTTACAGAGTAAACAAGTGAAATAAAATGCAATCACACTCATACACATACACAAACCTATTCAGACATATTGGCTCATAAATACTCAAAAATAGCTGCACTGTGGCCCTAAAGTTCAGATCAGAAGGAGCTACAAAACCCTCCTCCTAGCCAGGCAGTGGTGGTGCACACCTTTAATCCCAGCACTACGGAGGCAGAGGCAGGCGATCTCTGTGAGTTCAAGGCCAGCCTGGTCTACGAAGCGAGTTCTAGTACAGAGAGTGCTGTTACACAGAGAAACCCTGTCTCAAAAAAACAAACAAACAAACAAACAAAACGGAAACCTTCCTCCGTCAGCAGTCTAGCAGATACATACCAAATATTGATGAAAATGTCTTCAAGCATCAGAATCAGGCTCTGTTTTCCTCATCAACCTGTGAGATTGCCCACTTCATCTCTGCTTCCTGTGGACCCTCAGCTGCCCCTGACAGACCTTTGCCTATGCCTCTCCTAAGTCATAGGACTTCAGAACGTTCCCCTGAAAACTAACATTCTACCCCCCCCCCAAAAAATCCTTCCCAGGCCCCCAGTCTTTCTGCTTGGCGGCAGTCCTCTCTGCTAGCTGCCCCCTGTGTGTTCACGTGGGCCAAAGGGAAGGTTTCCCAGTGTATACTTACTGCTGCGGCTCAGCACATCCACTCCTGGGGCCCACGGCCCAGCCAGGCTGCAGCCAAGGCTGCTAGTGGAATGGATTCACCCACACAGCTCAGCTGCAGACTCAGGGCTCTGAGCCAGCCACTAAGGCATCACCACAGGCATCATCCTCCACTGCCCACTCCTCTAGATCCCACGACTGCATTCCAAGGTCACTCTGCAGGGCCTGAGAAAGCAAGGTCAAGCCTGTGCAGCGGAAACTCGCTTTCCTAGCACCAATCATGGCAGTGGCTGCAGCACCGTGATCAAAAGGGGTCTCGGGCTCCACAGAAGGGTGGGGCCAACCCAGAGACCATAACTTCAGAGCACTTCAGAAGTCAGAGGGACATTCCTAATGTTCTAACCAGAAGACAGCCTTGGAAAGCCAGCAGGAATGAAGCCACAAACCCTCTGTATTGCAGGGTACCTTCCTAACCCTGTACTTGACTCGGGATCCTCACCCTGCAGGTATCCTAAATGACTCCTCTTACTTTACCTCACTTTCCCCTGCTCTGCCTCCACTGCCCTCCCATAACTGTCTTCAGTCTATTTCTTCATCCAGTAATATTCATCTCAACCCTCCCTCCCGTCACCTAGGACCACCAAAGCTGAGGGTCATGTCAGCCAAGTCATGAGGAGAAAGTACTGGTATCCATTAGCTGCTCCAACCTCCATGATAGAAATGGCGAGTCCAGGGGCTGAGCTCACTGCAAGGGTCAGGAGGGATGGTTAGCAAGCTTCATTGACTAACCATTCATGCCAAAGTCCACCCCAGCAAAGAGACTAGACAGGAAGGATTCTAAGGTGGACTGGGAGGAAACGGCGACCCTACCTAGCTCCTACATCAAATGCAGGGCCGTGAAAGCCCTGAACCCAGCTCACAAATGGCACGTATGGTCCAAAGGGAATTTTGCCAAGAAACAAGCAAAAATAGCAAGATTTCAAAATGGCCCCGCCAAAGAAGCAGGCTACGGTTCTTCCAAGGGTAGCTCCTGGCCCAGCATGGCAGTGAGCTTGGCACACGAGGGGTATGCGTCTGCCCACATGAATGGATGAATACATAATGAGGGCTCCCAGCAGGTGTGGGCAAGGTCTGGCCTGCAGCTCAGAAAGCCTAACCACATGGTAAGGCGATAAGGGGTGGACAGTAAGCGTCTCCGCTCCTCTGGGTCTCACATGCCCAGTACTTTGCTCCCACCCACCCCCATCAGCTCCAGCAAGCAGGAAAACACCGCCTCGGTGGGAGGATGGGCCTGCTCCAATCCCAGCGGAATTCTCTGCAACTCAGTCTCCCTGCTATCAACAGCATGGAATTTACACTGGTCCTTCACCACTACCAGGCTCTTCACAGCTTTTCAGGGCCTTAATGCAAACCATATGCAGAGCCCCCTCCTCAACCCAGGCGCCAACAGCTGCCTTCTGATTGGCTCCTGCAGGATGGGAACCCAAGGTCTCAGAGGGGAAAAAACAACAAACAGATCTCTTGTCTACGAAGCAGAACTCAAAACATTTCTCATGTATTCTAGGCTTCTCTAGGAGCAGCGGGCTGTTTAAAAAAAAAAATACCTGGTCCAAATTGAGCATTTGCTTGACATGATGGAAAAGCTAGTGCTGTTTTCTGTTATATTGCCCCTATTCTACATCGACAAGAATATATTTTTTCCTGTTCCCAGCTGATTTCACAGTAGTGAACTCCGTTTATGAATTATCTGACACATTTCTTGCAATTCTTCTGACAACAGTGCTCAGTGGAAATTTCAAGGCCCCTCTCTTCTGACAAGTAGAAATATCAATATTTGAATAAATTGTGGATTTTAAACTTCTCACTCTGATGCGCCACGGCGAGGAAGACTGAATTCTTCTTTTACCGGGTCTAATCCCCCTGAGCCTCAGGAAGAAATCTGTACGCGGCGTTTCATTACAAGAGAGCAGTACTGAGTGACATTTGAAACACACATCTAAGTCGTCCTGATGAAGTTTACTCCCGTCCAACAACAAATAACAGCTGGTACGGTTCCCACTTCTTGGGCAGAGATCGGCACGGGCTCGGTGTCTGAACGGAAAGAGCCGAAATGTGGATCTGCAAATTGACAGGCCAATCTTTAAACAAATGTGTTTCTTAGGGGGGGAGAACACAGCTTTGTTCGAGCTAAGCATTTTTCTTTTGCCTGACAGAAACATTCTGGGCCTGATTAGAAAGCCCTTGTTAGGGTCCGTCTCAGACACTGTGACTCCACGTTTTAACAAGCGTGCAAAGAAAGCAATGCAAAGATAACAAAACATTGTCATTACCATCTCCGGTGACTCCTCGTGTGCCTTTTAGCACTTGCACACATTTCTTCGGTCGGCTCACACACAGTTGCATGCCGGATGCAGGGCCCAGCACCGGCTCTAGAGGTCTCTACACGGGACTTTGTGGGACAGCAGCATGGGAGAGGCCAGAGCGAGCATGCACCCTTAATAGCCCCCCCTTCCTCTCTTGGATAACTAAACATGCTGTTTATTGCTGCAGCCATATGTGGTCTTAAGCAATGTGATGGATGGTCTACTATATCCCAGGGAACGGCCAGCAGGGCTTCCACCTCTAAACCTGCCCTAATGCAGGGATCTCCTAAACCCAAGGAGCCGCAGTGTCCAGATCTTTCATCAAGACAAGTAGCATCATATAAGCCAGAGAGAATCCCACGGCATGCTGGGAATGCAGGTTGTCACCTGTGTGAGAAGCAGGGGTTTGGTGGTCTGCGGGTGAGGTGTTCTGAGTAGGGCCAGCACAGTATAGGGAACTCTGGGACTCTGGGTAGCTGTTTGGTCGGCTATTGCTTGAAGACTCAGTCTCCTCATCTGTATAAGAGCATGAACATGGCCAACTCTGAGGACACACAGGTGCCCTGGGCCTGTCCATGGTGGACACAATAAAGCCAGGAGCCATCTGTTCCTCTAATCCTAGACTCTTTCTGTAATGTGAATCTTTGGAGCTTCCAGACAAGCCCCACAAACAACCACCCACCGAATGCCATGTCTTAAGCTCACTTCTGATCTGTATGGAAATGCCACCACAGAAATGTCACCAGAAAATCATAGGTCAATGACTGTAGCTTCCCAGCTGATATACAGGGAGGAGAACCAGGCACTGCCATTCATGAACTCACATCCTATCTCAAAATTCCTTGTAGAGTTAAGAGTCCAAAGATCCACACATGAAAATCTATGATAAGTCAAAAACTCCTAGAGGCAGGCAGAACTGCCCCAGAAGGAGACTGAGGCAGGCAGAGCCTTAGATGCTCTATACAGTGACATCTGATTCTCCCTTGGCTGAGCAGTGTTGCTCAAGGATGTGCAGCTTTCCGGAGGAGGCCCCCAGGACAGTATCCTAATGACTAGACTAGACAGAGAGAAAGGTAGATGCAGGCCAGTCTCCTTGGTAGCAGTCTTGCCTGCAATGTGCTTTCTCAAAGGCTGGACAATATTCACAGTGAAGCCCAGAATACAAGGACCAGAAGGCAGGAGTGGAGTGAGAGGGACACAATCATGGTCTCCAGCCGCACCTGATAGAGTCAACACTTTCTCCTGGGCACAAGGATGGGGTCACCCCAAAGGGAAGTCATCCTTTGCTCCTCTGAAGGCCTCAGTTTGAAGGAGGCATCCTTTCTTCCAAACCTTGCAGAAAGGACTCAGGCATTTACAGTCCTTCTAAGCACATATCTTCCAGGGAGGCCCCTGCAAGCATGGTCAACCCTGACCTCTGACCATAAGGCATCAGGAACCCTAGAACCTCCTCCACCAAAGAGATGTCACGTGAGGAGAGGCAGGATCAGTGATGAAGGAAGAGCCCAGAGTCACCCAGCCATCTTATCAGATCTGGGAAGGCCAGCAACGAACTCTGGAAATGTGAGGGGCAGAGAACAGCCAGAGGCTGGGTTGAGAACTCATCTAACACCTGTGAAGAGGAACTAGCATTTCAAGGCTGTTGTATGGAGCTCCTGACAAAAGCTTCTGGAATGCACCTGCTGAACCATGGCCCCGTTGTTCTTCGGTCACTCACAGAGGTCAGGTGTCTACCCCAGGACTGGACAGCCTCACCAGCAGCACCAAGACAGAGAAAGGGTGAAGGAGAGGAAGGGGAACATTCTCCCATATGCCCAAAGGTTACGGGATGTCTGCTGTGCCAGAAAGTCTATCAAAGGCACTGGGACAGGAGGGCCTAGGACTTAAAATTTCAAAGATTGGGGTCTGGGAAGCAGGGAACACTACAACAGATGTGAGCAGAGAAAAAAACTGAACTCTCCAAGCCACTATTATTCACAAGTAAGGATACTCTCTGAGCAGTCAGAATTTAGAACATACACAGCAATATCCAACAGAGAGAGAGAGAGAGAGAGAGAGAGAGAGAGAGAGAGAGAGAGAGAGAGAGAGAGAGAGAGAGCGCATGGTAACCAAGATGAGACAAGTGGAACTGGGAAGTCAGTTGGGGAGCCCGTTTGTCCGGGTGTGACGTTCCGTGAAGTTTGTTCTAACGAGCAAGAGCCCAGACATCCATGCTGGGAGCACACGGCAGCTGAGAGAGTGGAAAAGCTGTGCCCACAGATGGCCGAGCATTTGGAGAGAAGCACAATATTTTATCTAAATACCCAAATACAAACACACGATGGCCCGACACCACATACAACCACCTGAAAGTGCTGGTGGCAGCTTGCTCCATTCCTGCCTAGTCAACTAATGTAAAAAGATGGGAAGGGACCAGAAAAGATGGTAGCTTCCTCCCTCTGGGGATCTGGCACCTTCTGGGGTGAGCAGAGGCAGATGGTCGCCAGGGAAGCGGGAGAAGGGGATTAATTCCTTATTCTATACAGCTATTTCAAATTGAGAGTTCAGGATAATATCTGAAGAATCAATTTTAAAAAACATCATCCCATTTTTCAGATGTAGGAGACAAAACTCAGGGTGGCATGGAGGAGACACACAGGGGCTTCTATAAGGGGCTAGAGTGACAGGAGTGACAGCCCAGGGCAGGAGGCACAGATTGGTCCTCTCTGATTTCCATACCTGGGAAAGCCAAAGCAAAGAGCAGCCTGAGGTATGCAGCACATACAAACACCCATGCTGAAAGGATCCCAACCCCCTGCACCTTCCTTAGCTCGGGGCCAGTCCCTTTCCCTGGGGCAGCCTCAGGCTCTTTATCTTTGAAGTAGGAATGATGTTCTCCTCTCTGCCCAGCTCCTACATTCAGTAAACACTAAACACAGCACATGCACACATAGGAAATGCATCCAGTAAGCACTAAACACAGCAATACATAGGAAATGCATTCCCGCTTCATCCCCCAGTCTGCCCTGTGCATATAGTTTTCAGAAATAAGTCGCAGGTGACGTGTGGCTCCATGGTAGAGAGCTTGCCTAGCATATATAACGCCGTTGGTTCAAGTCCCATCACTGGAGAGTAAAAAAAAACAAACCTGAGATGCCCTCTACCACCATATTAAGAATGCTGTGTCTCCTGCATTATTCTAGAACTCAAGGATATTGTTCAATGGGACATAGAGGAGGCAAACTAGAGAGGCAGGGACAGCATGGTAGCTCAAGCCATACTAGTTCAGGGGCTAGCAGGGACAGCCACCGTCAGAGAAGACTAGACACAGAGGTACCACCCCAAATCTAAGGCAAAGCTCAAGGCATGGTCACTGAGAGGCTCAACGGTGTGCTGATGACTAACATACAATCTTCTCCATACACTAAACCTCAAGGTCACATCTAGACAGAGGTCAGCACAGCCCAAGCCCTTCTTAGAAGTAAGGCAAGCAAGGAGCCCAGGGTGGGACTAGCTGTCACCACAGGAAGAACAGCATCCCTGTCCAAGAAAAAGTCGGGTCCTGGTGACCTTAGATTCACACCCAGGCCCAAGCTTCCAAATTACCAGATAGAGGGGAAAAAAATTGACATTCCAGAAAAAACAAGACCCCACTGCCAACAAATAAAATTGATTTGTGAAGACCCCAAGAACAAAAACACAGCTTTCTATCAATTTAACATGGGGCACATAACAGGTACGGGGAAGTAGAGACAGGCATATTTCCATGAGTTTGAGGCCAACCTGGCATACATAAAAAGTTCCAGGCCAGCCAGAGCTACACGGTGAGACCCCACCTCAAAAACAAAAACAAAGACGCACACAAATAAGACACAAAGTGGGGCACACAGAACTAATACACTTCACAGAGGCATTTAGTTAAAACAAATGCCACTCAACAGCAACAAATGGGCAATGGGTTCAGGAAGTAACACTGTCAGTCAAGTGTTTGTGAAGGCCTGAGTTTGAGCTCCAGACCCTACATTAAAAAGCCAACTATGGTGGTATGCTTGTATTCTCAGCAAAGGGATGGGCAGAACCCTCCGGCTTACGAGAGAGCTGGGCGAGCCTATTAGATACACTCCAGGCCAAAGAGAGATGCTGTCTCAAAAGTAATGTGGGCAGCATTTCCGAAAAACAACACCTGAGGTTGTTCTTGCCTAGAAATGCCTCTGTTCACTCATTCACATGCGTGCACACACACACACACAGTTAACAACTAAATTTACAATAAAGAAGACAAGCCTGGCTGGGATGGGCTGAGTTACAAATGTGGTTTTACTACAGGATCTGTTTCAGCATGTCCTCAGAGGGTACTCAACTGCATATAATCTGGTTCCTGCGAACCCCTCTGAGTGGTCCAGGAGTACCAGCGCTGTTGGCGGGATAACAATCCAAGCAGTCAGCCTGGGGAGACCACATGGGCAGCTCCTATGCCAAGCACCTTCTATTTCCTGCCTTCCATTCCCAGGCCACCAGAGATCAGGGGTCATCAGAAGAGGGACCCAGTCATCCAGCAGGATAGACACACTTGGTCTTCAAGCTCCCTCTGCACCTAGGGACATGAAGACTTAGGGAATCCCCCATCAGGAGATTCTGAGGCCTGGGGCTCCAGAATTAAATTTTAGAAAAAAAAAACAGACACGAATTTCTCAAGCCCTCTTGTTTCAGCTTAGGCCCTCAAAAGATCCAGTTTGGGTCCAGAAGCTCAAGACTTGACTCCTACCTGCTATGTACCCTAGGTACTACTTAAAATGAAACCAAGGTAGAAGAGAAGTCAAGTTTTCATAAAGCCTGAGGTCTACTCTAGCATCAAAGAAGATCTAAGGGGAAAAAAAATGACAAGAAATGATCAGAAAGCCAAAGTGGACCAAAAATAAGGAGGTGACCAAGTGTTCATGTATGCATGTCCCCACTCAGCCAACCTGCCCCCCCCATACCACCCACCTAGGATTGCCTCAGTGGAACCTGCAGGCTCAAGCAGCTGTTCAGGGGTAATAAAGTCAGGGTTGGAACCATCAAGGGGAAAGCCTACATGTGTTGCCACACATAGGCTGAGTTTCATATCTCCCTGACTGGATGCCGCGACCTGACCACGCTGACCTCCTTGGGTGAGGAATGGGTGGGCACACACTTAAAGACCTGTTCACCCCTTTGGCCCAGTACCATGAACACACACACAGTCCCTGCTCGCAGCGGGCAGTCAATAAATGCTTGGGGGAAGCTGAAGGTGGCTGACTTCCATCACAGCTTCCCAGGGAACAGACAGATGTGCCAGCACCTGCCCCTCAGAGTCAGTGGACCAGGGCCACCAGTGTCCTAGGGAGGCTCACGGCAGAGGAGAGGACAGATATGAGTGTATATACTGAGCTCGGGGGACAGTAATGCCTTATATTCCAAGATGACAACTGAACTGCCATGAGCACTGGGAGCCTTTTGGTTTGGGACTGAATTCTGGAAGGTGCAATATCTGAGCTGAGCTCCGCAGTCAGATGAAGAACTATGTAGAACATAGGATTGTAGGGGAGGCAATGGCACAGGACAGCTCTGTAGAGAGAGCCCAGGGGTTGGGGGTCACGTGGAGAGGGCTGCCTCTCAAATATTCCAGTATGCAGGAACTGTGTCTCAAGGGGACAGACTACGTCTAGCACGCTCCAACTGCTCTACGGCGTACCCCAGGATTGGCTTAGAGCTGACTGGACCGTGATCCTACTCTACACGACAGTGGCTGAGCTCTGTGACCCGAGAGCCCACATGGAGCCAGGCTTGTGGGTATCTAATAAATACTGCCAGACGAGTGAGAGAGGACAGAAGAGAAACCTAAAACACACCACTGAGGCCTGCTGCTGTATAACCCAAGAGGCAAACACCTGCAGGAAGGGGCTGGCCCCACACAGGGAATCACCATGCCCGCGTGGCCAGAGGGGCATTAAAAACTCCTTAGGACCCAGCAGGGATGGTGCGAAACAGTGAAGGGACAGAATCTCAGCTGCCTCCCTGGAATGCGGCTTGTTTTATGGAGTAACAAAAAATAATGGGGGCAGGGTGGGGAGGGACAAACAAACAAACACAGCCTAGATTATTAAAATTCAAAGAACCCTGCAAAGCCATGCTTCTGAAAAGTACGGGACTCCCACCGGGCAGTCGGAACCCCAAACTGCTTACATGGAAGCTGTACAGGGCCTGTGCCCGGCTGTCCACTGGCATCGACACTACTCTCTGTGCGGCAGGGGCACCAGGCTACAGTGAAGGCCTCCTTGGGGTTCCCAAAGCCTCTCCAGCCTGCTTCTCATCTTCTAAGTGGGAAGCTTCATGGACCCCAGAAGGCTGCTATGAGTCAAAACTAACCTTGGTGTGAGGGGACAGGGAGGGAACAGCTAGGAACAGGCTGCTGTGGTGGGGGATACAGTCAGTATCCTTGGCAAGTAAAAAGCCTCAGCATCATGGGCTGACGGTACCAAAAGAACGGGGTCAACAGCGAAAAAGGCAGCTTCCGATTGTCAGCAGCAAGCATGGTGGACTCTTGATGAAAAAGGGTGCACTCTGTGCCTCTCCAGGGGAACCGATGGGGCCAAGCTGGGCAAGCAGGACGCTGCTGAGCAGATGTCTCCAGTTTCCACTCACCAGATGTCAGCAGCAAATCCTCCCTGTCATCCCAGGATCACGACCTAGAAGGTCTCTGAGCATGACCAAATATCAGCACAGAGACTGGGTTGCCCTGAGTTGATCACCAAGCTTCTAGCACCCACTTGGCAGAGGACATCCCACATGGGACCTGGCTGAGGCTGAGAAAGGGGCCAAGGCCTCTATCTGTGCGAAGGGTGGCTGCCTTGTCCAGGCCACGGGCTTCCCTTCTAGAGTTCTTGAACAATTTTCTTCATTCCGGCTGTGGCGTCCTGATGGCAGGGCCATGCATTCCAAGCACAGGCTGCCTTCTCTGGGTACCAGGCGGGAGAGCACAGAGTGGACTGACCACAGGCTGTGACCCTTTGAAGAGCCTGAGTGTGGCTGGCATCTTGGGGTATGGACATGGGCAACGCTAAAAACGCACAAGGCTGCAAGTACCCACCCACAGCCTGTCTTCCCATCTCCACAATGTCCTTCATCCCAAGTCAGAACTCTCGTTCCGCTCTTCTCTGGCACGCCAGGGGGTATATGCCACACACTCACTATGCCCTCACGTACCGATGAAGGGGGGACTGACAAGCTTGTCAGAGAACAGCTCTGGCTCCAGGGCAGAACAAGTATGTGTGGTTTAAATGGACACTTTCTGATCTACCAAGCTGCACTACATGTTCCCCCCATGAGGTCACAACATGGATTTTGGGGAGGCTTACATCACCCCAAAGCTGGATTCCCCTGCTTCTGAATATAACTGTAGACATTCAGCTTCTCATTCCTGGTATCAGGCTCCTCCCTCTCCACCCAGCCATGACCCTCCATGACCTGACTTTTGCTCATAACCAGGCTGTATCCAGGAGGTCGGACATGGCCCCCTGAGCCCAGGCACACAAGACTGAGGTCTTACAGCTGTGGGGCCAGGAACCAATTCCAGCCACACAGTTCTGTGCCTGTGTGCCATTACACCCGACCCACACACCCAGCATTTATAGCTGTGTATGAATTCAGATTTTTGCAGAAAGGAAACAGGGATCAGAGAGTTACCGCTCGGTTCCTCCATACGTTCTGCAGCTTCTGGAAAGCAAAGCATAAAGATAGGGGTGGATTCTACTTGTCCCCGTGCTAGCCAGCCAAGCAGGGCCAGTCACGGTAGGGGCATGACAGAAATGCTCAAGCACGCCAACTGCTACTGGATCCTGCCAAGGGAACCAAGCCCAGCACCCATTCACTGAGCCTAGTGTGGGCCCAGGGGTTCATACGGCACCAAGAGTTGTCATCTCTTGTAGCCAGAGAGCCTGAGACCCACAGGGCAGGGGGCTGACAAGCACCCAGGGCAGTGGGAATAGGAAAGTGGGAGGAGTACCTCTCTGTAGCCTTCGGACATAGAGGAAGGTCCCCAGGGGTCTTAGGCAGGACCACACCTTCCAGGGGACTAGTCAGGACACAGACCTTTGCACTCCCTCAAGCCTACAGGAAGCTGTCCCTACACTTTCTGGATCAGTGTCTCTGTGAGGACACTGGAAGAGCCTGGACCAAACCTGCAGGCACAGATGAGAAGGGTTGGTCCAAGAACATCCTGTTGATAGCAACGGCAGAGGCTGGTTTTGTTTTGTACAAGAGCATCCTTGACCATGCTCCACTCTATGCCAGGGGCCTGTGTCACCCTGTCCATCATGTCCCCTCCATGCCAGAAGTCCATGCCACTCTGTCTGCCATGCTCCCTCTGTGCCAAAGGACCATGCTACTAGTCTGCCATGCTTTCTCCATGCCAAGCGCCTGTGCGAATCTATCTACCATGCTCCCTCCATGCCAGGGCTCTGTACCACTCTGCCTAAAATAGTCTCGATGCCAGAACCCCATGCCACTATGTCCACCCTGCCAAAATCCTACACCATCTATCTACCATACTCCCTCCATGCTAGGAGCCCCTTCCACTTCCTCCAGCCACATTCACTCCCTGCCAGAAGCCTATGACTCTGTCAACCACATTCTACTTAATGCCAGGACCCATGGCACTCAGTCCACCATGTTCCATCCCTGACAAAGGCCCATGTCACTCAGTCCCACAGACAGAATCATCAGTCTACTTCTCCCTACTGCACAGGGGACAAATTCAGAGACCCTGAAACTCTAGTCGAATCACACAGTTAGTAACTGATGGAGCAGAATTCATGTAGTGGATCACTGTAAACTTCCTGGAGTCATGCCACGAAGGGTCCTCTAGATCCAGGGTGAGTGGTTCACTGACCGAGACCAGCTTTGGTGGTTTGAAAGAAAATGGCCCCAAAGGGAGTGGCACTATTAAGATGTGTAGCCTTGTTGGAG
This sequence comes from Microtus pennsylvanicus, assembly GCF_037038515.1. NCBI lineage: Eukaryota > Metazoa > Chordata > Mammalia > Rodentia > Cricetidae > Microtus > Microtus pennsylvanicus. The sequence goes on from NC_134583.1 coordinate 78,669,568, forward strand.
TGGGTGTGGTCTTGGAGGAAGTGTGTCACTGTGGAGGCGGGCTTTGAGAGTTCATCTCATATATGCTCAAGATACTGCCCAGTGTTGGAGACCACTTCCTGTTGCCAGCAGGATGCAGGACTCCCAACTAGTTCCCCAGCACCATGTTTGCCTACATGGCACCATTTCCCACCATGGCAATAATAGACTGAACCTCTGAACTGTAAGTCATCACAATTAAATGCTTTCCATTATAAGAGTGTTACTGTGGTCATGGTGTCTCTTCACAGCCATAGAAACCCTAACTAAGACATGAGGCTGAACTTGGGAAGAGGATGACATTCTAAGGATGCATTTCTGGTGCAAGCTCCTCAGAGCTGCTAAACACAACCATAGGCCATCAGCCATGTGCTCTTGCCTCTCTTCTAGCCATCTATGAAGGAACTGCTCAGCAGCACACGACCTATCCTTTTCCCCACATCTAACATCTGTGCTTGTGGGGACCAACACTGAGCCCAGATGCTCACACGCACACATTTATCATCAAAGTCATCTTCAAAAGGGGTAACACCAGAAGAGGACTCACCCTCCCTGGTCCCAGAACTTGCTATCATACTGCAGCAATCACAATGACATATTGCAGACCAGTGAGACAGAAGGAGAGTGCAGATTCAAACGCTCCCCATGTGGTCCAGTGACTTCAAAATGGTGGGGGAAAGAATCACTTGATAGGAAAGGGCATCTTTTCATGAGTGCTGTGGGGAAACCGGATGTTCACACCTGAGAACAGCACACACAAAGCCTAACTCAAGGTAGACCAAAGGTCTAGATGGAACACAGAAGCTCAAGTTTCAGAATGATGACATCAGTGATGGTACCTTGACTATGACTCCAAAGGCTGAGATGGTAAGAGAAAAACACTGAGGTTCATGAAGATCTTCAAATTCTCAACCTCAAGACACACTACTACTTTAATTAATTTCGTGGGGCTAAAATGAAATGCTTGAGGCTACTAACATACAAAGAAAAAAAGAGGGCTTGTTTTGGCTCTGGAAGTTCCTGTCCTTAGTTGGGCAGCACAATAATTTGGGCTTTGGTAATGGAAGCATGTCACAGCAGGGTTGGGGGGGAACAAAGACTCTCATCATGAGCCAAGAAGCAGAAGTACCCTGGGAGATGAAGGTTCCACTGTCCCATTAAAAGGAATGTTCTGGATGACTAAAGGAACCCCCTCCCCATTAGGCTCAACCTCCCAACAATGCCACCACCTCCCCCATAACATCTTTCTAGAGTACCAAACTTTCAACACGTGCACCTCCAGGAGTCCCTCATCCAAACTAAGCAACGGCCCACAGGAGACAAAGGCAGCCCTAAGGATGGAGGGAAATCTTTTGATCTGGTAAGGGATTCATTACTAAAGTAGACAAAGAATTCATGTTGTTCAACACAAGAAAGCCTTTAATTTCAGCAACTAAGAGGTAGAGACAGGTGGAGCTCTGTGAGTCACAGGCCAGCCTGGTCTACATAGTGAGTTCCAGGCCAGTCAGGACTACATAGTAAAACCCTGTGTTTCATTTTAAATAACAGAGGGAGGGGACAGAAGAAAAGAAGAAAGAAAGAAAGAAAGAAAGAAAGAAAGAAAGAAAGAAAGAAAGAAAGAAAGAAAGAAAGAAAGAAAGAAAAAAAAGAAAGAAAGAGGAACAGAAAGACCTGACCAAACATTTCTCCCAATTACAAACACGCAAGATCAATGAGCCAACAAAAAAAACCACTGGCCATCACTAATGTCTAAGAAACACCAATCAAAATTACAACGAGACACAACTTCCTACTTGTCAGAATGGCTACTGTCAAAAACAAAACATGAGGGAGGATTTAGGAAAACTAGAATTCCTGGACATTGTTGGTGGGAATAAAAGGTCTGATGTGGTCACTATGGAAAACAGTATGGCAACTCTCAAATGATTAAAAATGAGATTGCCACATGTCCCAGCCCTTGAATTTCTGCACCTGTGCACAAAAGCATTAAAGGCAGAGTTTGAAGGGTCATTGCAACCGTGTCTACTTCGGCATTATTGCAACAGCCAAAGGCTGGGCCAATGGCTGGATGGGTAAGTAGGACCTGGTACACCCAGGCAATAGAATACTGTTCGGCCGCGCCAGAAAGGACTTTCTGATATATGCTTCTGCAGGAAAGAAGCTTAAGGACATATTGTCACCTCCAATAAGCTGGTCACAAATTGCTATCTGGTTCCACTCCCAGGAAGTCCCTAGAGTTGACAACCTCACAGAGACAAAACTGTGGTTGGGACTGCCCAGAGCTGGGGCGCAGGTGAGGAGCCAGCATTTGGTGGGAACGGTTCCACTTTGACCGGATGGAAAGTGCTCTGAGGGCAATGGCGGTCAAGGGCGAGAAGATGAATGTGCCTCACGCTGAAGGCAAGCTCGTAAGCTATTGGCCACTTTCACACACCCTGTATTTTACTCTAACAGAAATAGCTGGGGAGGGGGGATTAAAACAAAAGGCCTGTTCCTACCACTTCTAGACAGATGTTTGCAGAAGGCAAATCCCCTTACACAAGGCAACAGTTTCCCCATACGCATATCCCCTTTGTGAGTGAAAGTACTTAAGGAAATTACCTATGATTCTATCCTAAGACATCAGTAGGCATTTTAAGGTCGACCCAGAATTTGTATTAGCAGCAAAACTAATTGACAAGGAACAGTAGAGGTGTTATTGGTGACACTAGGTCACTGGAGGCCACCAAAGGATGGGGGTACCGCTGGCAGAATGAAGGTCCTTTTGAATCTCTACAAAGATGATGTACTGTGTCCTTGGATACTGCATCTGTCCATTTGTTTGTTCATTCATCCACTCACTCATATCTTCATGATGATTGTGAGCTCTGGATGGGTCAAGTCCCATGTGGAGCAAAGCAAGGCTATGGAAGTGACACTCTGGCATCTGCCATCAGAGTGTGTACCTCGGCTGGGAAGGTGACCACAGAATCCGACAGTGTAGAGACAGGATGCACACCCACGTATACAATCGGGCTTGGGGAAGGGTGGAGGCACCAAAAGCCAACGTGGGAGAGGCTGGAACAGGTAAAGGTGGAAAGGTTGTACCACAGACCCCAGACCAGGTTTCAAGAATAATTCAAGGTCACAGACCACTCACTCAAACACAGGAAGGTCCTTAAGCTGACCAGAAAGATCCCACACCTAGGGGGATAAGCACAGCCTGAGGCTAGATCTCCAGGGAAGAGATGGAACAAAGCCCACCAGGCACGGCTATCAAGTACAGACTGGACAGTGTCACTCACAGGACCGGGAAAGATATAGGATTAATGAGAGGAAAAATGAACCCACATTTCCCCAAAGGAGGCAGTGTGAACAAACTCCAAAGGAAAGAGAAGTGGGGTGCTTAAGGGAGCAGTCAGAGCACCCTGGCTGTAGAAGACTCCTCACTCCAGGAGGTGGGTGAATGAGTGACAATCAAGATGAGGACAGAGCAGACATCATGGCCTGTCTGCTGTGTGGAGGCCACTGTCTGCTGATCTGAGTTCTGAGAGGGATACAGGCATCAACAGAGGTACCAGGTGCCCGGTGCAGGACTTCCCTCAGCTCTGAGCCCCCAGACCTCACAGCCCCTGAATCACTGAGCCTTAGGGAATGCCACTGAAGGGAAGAGGCAACCAGGAACATTGTAATGAAGCTTGATCAGCCGAGGACAGCAAGTTCGGATTTTCACTATCTGAGAACTGTCCCAACCAACAGAGTCTTACAAAACCGGCTCCCTGCACACGGTGCTTCTCTCAGGGGTACAAACTGATACAAAACACATCATGTCACAGATACTCTGGCTTTAAGAATTTAAAAAACACTAATTTGTTCATTTATATATTCATTTATGCATTTATTTATTTAGCAACCATGTGTGTAGGGGTCAGAGGACCACTTGAAGGAGCTGGTTCTCTCCTTCCCAGGTTGAACTCAGTTGTCAGACTTGGTGGAAAATGCTCTTACCAGCTGAGCCATCCTGCCAGCCTGGCTTTATAAATGTTTCCAGTGGAAAGTGGAACCAACAGATATCTAAGTTCATGACGTGAACAGAAATTCTTGGTTCCCTGTAATACTGTGAAGTTAGGTGGGCAGGATGGACAGAGCATTCTTCATGCAATTTCTCCCAACCAAAATACCAGCTCCCTTTATGAAAGACATGGGGGCTTCGAGGCTGAGAACCCAAGGTCCTCCCTCCTGCATCTTCCCATGGACCTGCCTGAGGGACCAGAGAGGTGCTTCCAGGTAGCTACACTCAAGCAATGACAGGATCTTGCACTTATCTGGCAACCCCGCTGCCCACACTGACAGGACCCATCATGAGCTGGTGTCTCTCGTACCTGGTGATCCAGTATCTCTCTCTAGCTTGCATCTCCTGCTCTCTATGTGTTCAGGCCCAATGCATTCCCTCTGACACCTGAAGACATCACCTACTCCATTTGCCAATCAGACCCTAGCTGCTGAACCAATAGCGAAATCTGAGATAGAGGGGCCATCATGGGCCATCCTATGTCTGTGTGTGATGCCCTGGCTGTCCACTATGGGCAGTGGCTGAGGAGGGATGTGGCCGTGGGGAGGTGGCATAGCAGAACTGTGAGTTCTGTTTTCACAGCATCCTGTGCCTTTGGACACCTTGAGGTGTGCAACCCAAGACTCCATTGTGTCAGCTCCTCTAGACTCCCACGATCTCTAGGACCAGAAATAGAGAGAGAAGCAGAGGAAACATTCCCACTAGAGCAACGCCAGACGGTCTGCAAACTAGTGCTGTCCCTATCCAGGACAGGAGTGAGGCCAAGACAGAGGCAGAGGGCTCAATCCTGATCCTAACTCACATGTGACATGCTGAGTCATGGAAATAGCAGACAGTGAGGACAGGAACAGGCACAGGAATGATGATGTCTGACACAGAAACTTCCTGAAAACAGCTGTCAGCCTACAGAGACAGTGAGACTGACCTACGCACTCACCCCTGCAGCCGGCCACCATGCTACTTGGAGTCTCTCCTTGCTATCTCTTTCCTAAATAAAAGCTGAAGTCCACGGTCCATGCGTATGTCTATCCCATACACCTAGTTATAGCCAATAAGAATGCTTCTAGCTTATTCGACAGCTCCCTTTGCTAACTTCCGTGAGACCACCCTTCTTCACTTACACCACGACTCTTTCAGGGACAAAACGCAGAAAGTCCTCGCTGGAACCTGAGTCGAGGTGAAGGGTTTCAGAGGAGGCCTCTGCCTCTTCTCCTGGGGTCAGGAGTCATCTTTCTCCTCCCTCCCCGCTGAGGATCACTGTAATGCTCACACCACTTAGATCTCACAGTCATGGTCATTGTCTTCAGCAGCCCTTTCTCCTCTTTGGCCTCAGGAAATTGCTGATCTCTTCTATGGCCTTTTCCAAGTCTCTTACTGATTTTTTTTTATTCGCATCTTTTACATCTTGTGGAATTTGGGGAAAACACAACTAACGGAGGAATTATGCTATGAGCCACCAATGCCTCCCCTAGCAGGGTCTGAAAGAAGGGTCCCGCATGCTGTGCCCAGGGACATCAGAAAGATGAGGTTCATCCCTTAAGGACCCTTTTTGGTGCAAACTCTGCCAGGGTGGAGGTGAGATGGTAGACACGTTCTGGCCTATGTAAACATTTGTAGGTAAGGTACCCTGCTTAGTAACATAGCGTGGGAACTTGCTAATGAGCTGGTAATGGTGGTAAAGAGGGAAATGAATCTGAAGCCGAGAGATTTAAATCAACAGCACGACTGTATGGTGGACACCAGGCCCATTCTGAGAAGCCTGACACTGGGCACCTTGTTTATCCCATAAGGGGCACAAAGCAGTTATACCATTCCACATGGCTCCTTAAAATGTACAACTACAGAGTTAGGGGCTTTGCATTTTAACTTGGGGGTACTGCATTTGGTCTCCAAGAAGAAAAGGCATTACTGTTAATATGTCATGAACATCAGAGCCCAGAGAAGAACTATGGGGACCCTGATGTCTTGGGGATACTTTGGATAGGAGGTCACTGTAGGAACAACAGAGGCATCTTCTGGATCCAGGTACATTTGCTGTTGCCCACTTGAGAATAGATGAGGGTCTGAATGCTACCATGAGGCTCTGCCAGGCATGCCACAGATCCTGAGGAACACAGGAGACCAAGCGCAATGTAACCATGTGCCCTGAAAGTGGTCATTCCACGCAGGTCTCCATTTTGAAAACTGGACTCCTAAATGTCCCTGGCCAACCACAGACTTCACCATCTGGGTCTGCGAGTGAGCTTCCTGTCAGGCAGAACCAGGTTCTGATCCAAAGTCCATGAACAGTTAGTTCTAAGTGGAGCCTTTCCTGTCCTGCACCTCCACCAAAGGTGACAGAACCAGTCTGAGTTCTCTGACTTGTTCAAAGCAGGCAGCGTACATGCTGTTGCTTTTATAATACTGACTACAGCCCCTGACCTCTTGCATCCTCTTCATACTGACCCCAGGCAAAGTCACAGAGACCCTTATAACCCACAGGATGTATGGCAACAGGCCATGTCCAGCCATCCATGGAGGAAGAGAGCTCTGTCCCTTTTTCCAGGTGCTAAAACAATGCCAGGCCACCACTTATTGGAGCCTCAGGGGCAGAGGTGGAGCACTGTGGAATGTGGGCAGGAGTGCCCCACACACTCTGACTTTCTAAGCAATCTCTTCAAAGCCAGGGGGCACTACTAGGGCTTTCCTAACAAAGACATTAAAGCACAGACCTTCATGGATAGCTCAGTCTTCACTTCAAGCATTTGCTTTGGAAAAGATAGTGGGGGAAAAATTCAAGAAGGAAGGCCCGTGGATTGGGGGAAAAGCTCCAAACTCCATACCCTGGCCCACAGCTGGTCTCTGTCTCAACCAGGCCACCAGGGTCCCTGGCTTGTCTTGGGGAAGAGAGCTGCTCCTCCCCACACGAGAGCTGCCACAGATCTGATAGCACCACTCCAGGATCGATGGCTGCTCTCAGAAGAACACGAGGGCCACTCTCACAGCTGTGTTTATCTGTCGCCTTCACAGTTTATTCCGTTGCCCGAAAGATCAATACGTCACCATTTCCAAAGGCCGTAGAGCCAGCAAGGCCGTGAAGAACCAGCTCTCCAGCATCGCTGTGACACCTCGCAGGGAAAACACTTCCTGCTGCATTATTCCTTGTAGCTGTTGTTGATGTCATTGTTGCAAATTTCAATTTCAAACCAAAACAATGTCAGCAGAGACCCATCCACCGCCATGATGCTAAAAGATCCTCTGATTGGATTATCATGCCAGGATGTTCTCAACACGAAGGAAAGCTAGCCAGTTAAACACAGCCACTGTCCTCAAACACCCGACCATCACCTCTAACCAAGACAAACAAACTTCATCTATTTCTTTCTTTTCCTTCCTCCCTCCCCCCTACCCCATTTCAGAATGCCTGGTGCACCACCAGGGCTGGGCTACATTTCACTCTTGACTGGGTACAGTGAGATTGCTAATCAGGATTACTTGATTCAGTCAACACTGATTTCAATAAAAAGACCCAAAAAAATTATCATAAATATAGAGAAAGTGCGGGCGGAGGTGACAGGTGATTAAAATCTCATTCGCTTAGAATCAGCCTGACTCATGGGTGCGGGGGAGGCGAGGCCAGATTCTGCCATGGTGATCATTATCCTGCTCTCTACAGCCTCTTCTGAACACAAGCACAAACGTACACATGTGCACACGCGTGTGTGCGCGCACAAACATACACACGGGCAACCAGGTTCACAAACTAAGTCCCTAGACCACCCCCTCTTAAACAGAGGCTGTGGAAAGAAAGGGCTGCTGAGGAAGGCCTGGCAGGAGGGTCAGGGAGATGACCTGGCATCAGGACAGTTAAGTGGCAGAAACTGAGCAAGGAGGCTTCAGTTGTAAAGGAGAACTGGAGAACATTGTGGGATGGCCACACCAGCAGCGTTTGGAAAAACCTCGAGGCTGATAGCAACCCATACGGCCATATCCACAGCATCTGGGTTCAGAGCGGGGAGTGGAGGGTAAGCGCTGCAATCGCATAAGAAGGAAAGAGAGGACCTCGAAGGCCTCCAAGTCATCGCACCTCACGTGGGCCTTGAGCTGAGAAGGGACCACGTCCCCTGTCCCAGCAGCCTCGGGGTGGGCTGCGGCACCTCTGAGCCTCCTCTCTCTGTCCTGTGTCAGATTAGGCATGAGAAGGTGAGCATACCCATTCTATCTCCTCCCTAGAGACTCCTCACCCCACAGTGCCAACCACCTGGCCTCTGCTGGACTGCCCAGGTACCAGTTTTCTGTGTGTGCTCTGCCCCTCTCATCTCTTCTCACTCCTCATCCCCACTCAACTTCTTCTAAGTGACTCCATGGATCCAACTACAGCCCATAGGGGCACAGACCAAGGCAGGTCCTTGACTTCTATGCCCTGACACACTGGGGTTACCAGATTTAGTGAATAAGAAACAGGTACCCAGATTTGAATTTCTGCTAACCAATAATTATTATTTTATTATATATATATGTATATATACATATATATGTCAAATATTGAGTGTAGTGCAGTTTTTAAAGAGACTTTAAAGTTACTCATTGATGGCAGGAAATTCAAGCTTAACTGGGAATCCTGAACACTGTCAGATAACCTTGTTCCAGACATCAAAGCTTTGTACCATCCCTGTCTTTAACCTCCCCTCCCTCCCAAACCCAACAACTCCAAGTTCCCAGTGGTCTTTCCCAATTTCAAGCAGAGACATCCTGTCCTTAGTTCTGTCCATGGGCTCAGGATAAGCCCCACCTCTGAATCTTGCTGAGAGTCCAGGGGGCACCAAGAGAGCCTAGTCTAGGAGGGTAGGTGGTCCTGTGAGTCTACTCTGTCCCTGCCTGGCAGGAGCTCAGCAAACACCAGCAGCTCTAGGTGAGGGCCTCACAGAACACAGGGACCTCTGGGTGCTCTTTCTGATGGCTTCTTCCTCCACCACCCTATCTGCAATCTCATCTCAGGGCCAAATGCAAATGAGTCACTCTGAGTGATTATTGAGTATTAGCTCATTTGCATACTATTAAGCTGCATGCTTTAGTGGTGGGGCTGGGAGTGTCTGAGTTCAATGTTCCCACCCCCTCGTTTCCATTCCCTCATGTGATCCCACTGCTCCTGTTGGGAAGAGGAGAATCCTGCAGACTGAAAACTAATGAACACTCCACGGGCACCAGGCCAGCTGTCAAGTAACCAAGGCAGAATTTCCACATTTAGATCTCAGGTGTTCCTCCCATGAACAGATCTAAAGTTAGCAGGACATGCAGATACAGGTCAGCCCTCAAAGATGTCCAAATTCACTGTCTGGGCAAACTGAGCCAATTCTAGAACTCTCTGGACTACTTTGCAACACTCCAGGTTGTTCTGGACCGGCAGGGCCTGCTTTGGGCCTGGTGCTAATCTAACCTAATAAACAAAGACTGACATTTTAGGGTAAGCATGCCCCAGTGCTCTGAGTACTGTATGAAACATACTTATCCAAAAATGTTAGCCAGAAGCTCTCACAGCTATAAGCCATGCAACCTACAAGCTTCCACTAACAGAGACCTCTTTGAAGGCACAACAGTTTCCAGTGTCTATTTGGCCCAGCCCTCCTAGGAATTGGCCTCACAACTTGGCACCTATCAATGAGGGATGCTGAGCATGCCAAGTAAGGCACAGAGCTAATGGGCATCAAGTCGTAATGTTTCTGGGCCATAGCTACTCATCCAGAGGGCCCCGCTTCCTAAGCACAACCCTTCAGGTGGCAAGCCATTTGTCAGCCATGTCTGGGGCCAGCCTGACCCACACTAGAGGGCTTTCTCTGCACAACAGGGACATGGAGTGGGACCATCCAACCAGAGTCTGGCAATGGACAAGCTTGACAAAGCAAAGTGTATAGTATGTGAGCAGATGAGTAAAAGAGGAACCCACTCAAGATCAAGAAGGACCACACTCGATCACAGGCAACCCAGACAAGGAACTTCGTAAAAAGCAGATCCCAGGGTGTCTCCTAAGCACTAAAGGCCCCTCCTCCACCACCATGCCACTATGGGGAGAGGGATTTCCAGAAGTTACCCCACCCCCAATCATGCAGCTGGTGCCTGAGGCCAGCTAGAGGAGGCAGCAGGTGCAGTCATAGAGGCCTGTGTACAACAGCGGCATCAATTCCAATTACAAACATCATTACATTATGGAATTATATAGAATTCTACTTATGGAATTACAGAAAGCATCACAGGCTGGTGCTGGTATTCCACGACAGTTTTCAAGTCCCTTTTGTTCATCCTGAGGGTAACAGTTCTCCAAGGACAGTCTATGGAAGGCAAGGACTGGCTCAAATCCTCCTGCTCCCACCAGATGGGCCAGGGACATGACCCCAGTGGGTATTGCCCAAGGGACATAGAAAATCTGAGGATGTCTCTGGGGACAATGTCAGCAGCTGAGACTACAGAATACAGCAAAGGTTGCCCAGGGCCCAAAAAGTAGATGGTTTCAAGTAGCTGGGGCAGCCAATGGGAGCAGGCAGCCTGTGTGTAAGGGACTCTTACCACTGAAATGTACCAGAAGGTAAAGCTAAGCAGAGAGAGTTTCTAATTTCATGGAAGGTTTTGCTCTTGGTTCCTTTATGCCCTAGACTCTATACAATTCACTTTAAATGGATAAAACTCGGTCCTATCCAGAATTCCAGGGAGACAGTGTTCAAACTACCAAAATCTCAAAATACCAAAAATGCACCAGGCGAGACACAGGAGTCAGGGATAGTAAGGAAAGGCCGAGGGAGTCCCTCAAGACTGGAAAGGGCCTCAGGGGTGGGTGACCCACCTCAAACACGCAGCACTGCACCAGGACAGAAGGTCTGTATCCTCACTAGGATCAGAGAGCTTGGCCACCACCTCTGTGAGCAGCCGGGGCTTTTACCCCTCAAGGGAAGAGGTCCGAGATTCTGCAGTACACAGAGGCTCTTGGTTTGCATAGAGGGTGGCAGAGCAGCTTGGAAAATAGTCTCAAGATCAAGGTCAAGCTTCAAAGGCCCAAACAGTCCCTTCTCCTTGAGACTCTTAGAAGGAGACCCCCAAGAAAGCTGAGACCCCAGTGACTCTTGAGGAGGTAGCCAGTACACAGGGCGATTCAGAGACTCATTCTTACAGCACAGGTTTTGTTTAAGGACCTGTATTTCTGTCCTGTTTTACAGAGTGCATAAGTGTTTTGTGGGCTAGTATGTATGGAGGCATGTTCACACATGTGTGCGGGCGCTCATGCATGCACAAAGGCCAAAAAACAACTTCAGATGTCATTCCTTGGGTGCTATCCACTTTTTTCTTTTCTTTTTCTTTTACATTTTTTTTTAACTTCATTGCATGAGTGTTCCTGCTTGCATGCAAGTCTGTGCACCATGTGCAGGTCTGGTGTCTGGAAAGGTTAGAAGACAGGGTCAGGTTGGATCCCCTGGAACTGAAGTCACAGATGATTGTGAGCCACCATGTGGGTGCTAGGGATTAGATCCAGGTCCTCTGTAAGGGCAGCAAATGCTCTTTACCACTGAACTATCTCTCTCAACATCTACCTTTATTTTGGAGGGACAGAATCTCTCACTTGGCCTGAAACTCAGCAAGTAGGCTAGGCTGTCTGGCCAGTGTATCCCAGGAACCCACCTGGCCCCACCCCTTCAGAGCTGGGATCACAGCACGCCACCACACATGCCTTTCTTGGATGGGTTCTGCGGACTGAGCTTGGTCCTGGTGCTTAATGACTGAGCCATTTCTCAGTCTCTTATTTTCCTTATGTTTATTTTTTAGCCACACTTGGGGAAGAGACAGCTCGAGGGCACTCTAAGCAGAGGCAGCCTGCCCACTGTAGCATCCTCGATTCTGCTGAGGGGCCGGCATTATGATGTTGCCTCTCTGGATTTTCCTGCCATGGAGCTTAATCAGATTGAAACCCTTTCAGCACTTCTCCTTGATAAATGGAATTAGAATTCTCATGTGGAACTGGAGATCTTCGAGTCAATAGCAAACTTGTGTTGTACGCGCTGAGACTAGACGGTCTCTGAATTGTTCCACGGGGCGGAGAGAAAGGTATCAACCTTACCACTGCACTTAGGAACAATATGTCTAAATAGCCTTCTGAGAACTTGAGAAGCCTTGCAGTGGTGGGGCTCGGTGTCCCTCTGACTGCACCCCTCAACACAGCAGCATCTCTATATGCTTCCCCACTTATGTTTTGAATATTCTTAATCTCTTCTGTGTTTTTGTTCTTGAGACAGAGTATCATATATATCCTAGGCTGGACTTGAACTCCTTATGCGGATGAGGATGACCTTAAAATTCTGATCCTCCTATTTCCACCTCCCAAGCCCTGGGATTACGGGCATGCACCACCATATCCAGTATTCCCAATCTTCCTTAGAAGTTCACAGCTCCAAAGGTCTCTAGCCCAACTCTCTCACAGGGACACAAGTGCTCCAGGGCATCTGCTCATCACCCACGAAGCCACACCATGTGCACACTATGGCCTCATTTATATAAACCACTTGTCCAAAACACAGACACCCCCAGCATTCTGCACAGGGTGCAGGTCATACCCATATGTCACGAGAAGACTTCTCTTCCTGTCTCAAGAACTGGGTCCTACAGTGCATGAAACCTGTCCAGCATTTCCTGGAGGTCAAGGAAGAGAAGTACTTACCAGAGCTTACTATGAGCCAATCTCAGAGCCTGCTGGTCACCATGAGCCCTAAGGGGTGAATAAAGGGCCCCAGCAGCTTAAGTTCAAATCCCAGCTGCATCCCTTCCAGCTGACTAGTCTCAGACAAGCTTCTTAATGCCCCAAATCTGAGAGGATGTCAACAGTTCCAGACTCAGCTGTGCAGACAGCTCTTACAAAGAACCTCAACAACTGTGACCTGTGATCACCCTGTGACCTCCAGCAGGGATTGAAATAGGATTTCAGTGGTGGGTTCCCATATCTGGCTTCCTCTTACACCTATTAGGAAGCAGAGACTAACCAAAAAGGAGTAGCCATGCCCTCACTCCTTGGCTAAGTCCTGGGACCTTTCCCATCCAAGGCCACCTGTCTATCTAAGGGGCAACACAGAGGCTAAAGGAACAGCAAGGAATCTGAACGATCAGGCACAAGGGGCTCACACACCTGCAACTGTCACAGAGCTGCTGTGGACCACCTATTGCTTTTCCTCCCTGGATGGTAGGAACAGCATTTCCGGGGTCCCCAATGGAAACTTGAACGACCCCAGGTCCCATCCTCATAAGGTGACCTTCTTGGGTAAGAGCCTTCCAGAGTTTCTCAGGTTTCAGGGATTAGTGAGGGAAGAAGGCTGCCTACTCCCTACAGGACTTATGGAAACTTGGTCAGAAAGAGGGTACAGATATTTATATTTTAAATTAAGAAAGAAAGCATTGTACCTGAACAGCTAAGCTAACAAACATCATCAATGCACAGCCTATGGCAGGTACCAAAGTCACCAAAGCATCCCCTGAGGGGCTCAGCAAGATACAGCCATGAAAGGACAGGGTGAGGCAGGTGGGGCAGGCGAGCCTTTGCTCAGAAGCACAAGGCATCAGTAGGTAAGGACATATGCTAGGGAAGGCACTGGTTTCTGCTCCACCTCTGGCTACAGACCGGGCTTAGAGACACAGCATGCCCAGAGAAGCAGCCCAGCTAGCTCAGCTGAGGCTCAACACAGGCTTCCACTCCTTGCTTCCAAGAAACTACGAGAACGGGCTCCGAAGTAGGACGTGAGTGAGAACAGGGACAAGGTCTCCCGGTCCACAGCTTCCGGAGCCATATCCGTAAGGCTAGTCACAGAGTGTGGCAAGGATGGCCTGGCAGGCATCTGAGGCAAGGAGAGGAGGGTGGGGAATGAAAAAGATGGCAGAGCAGGACTCTCTCCAGGGGCTGAGAGGTCAGGAGAGGATAACCCAAGGTGGTCCTGGCAGGGAGTCAAGGATGGAAGCTATAAGTAAAAAAGTTGCAGTTCAAGCTCTACACCAGTAGTCCAAGCCCTGATGTCCCTATAGGCAGCAGAAAGGCAGATTGAGGAGCCCAACTCCCCAGTTCAGGCCCAGGAAACACACACACTTGGCCGACATGAATTCCGACACACTGACTGTTTTTCACCTACATTTTTTTCTTTTATTTTTCTACTACAACTTTAATAAACCTAAAAATCACATGTGTAAACATTCAGATATATCTCCAAAGATTCTGAGTGGACTTAGAACAGTCCTACCTGGGGGTAGCCTCTCCACATTGTGTATGTATATCTTCTTCCTGGGATAGCAATGTAATATGCTTCAGAGAAAAAAAAAAAAAAAAACGAACTTCCTTCCCAACCCTCATACTAAAAATCAGACTTCATTCTGATGCAGGGGAAAAACGGCTCTCATCAAAGAGGAAAAAAAAAACCCGGGATAGACGTTCCCCAAACACCAATACCATATGTCTGACAGAGCCCTTCACACTGCGCTTGGCAGCCATAGGCACCCGGACAGCAGGCAGAAACCAACCAACAAAGCCGGTCGCACAGGGACAAAGCCTGGGACAGTTCATGAAAACTGAGGCTGGCCTCCCATACAAAGAATCATTCAGGGGTGGAGCTAGAGTTCAGTTCTTGTAAATATTACACATCCGTTTGCAAATTATTGGTGACTTCTCATATCTAAACAAAATCAAAGGCATACCACATTCGGCACTCACGTTTGGTTTTAGGTGACTAGGCCCCTCTTCTCATACCATCCAAGCCAGTGAGAGGGAAGGTATGTCCTGTGCAGAAGAGGAGCCAAACACCTTGGTTTTCCTGATCACACACTGACACTAATTCAGAGAATGTTGAAGTGAGATACATTCTAATTTAAGGTATTTACTTATTTATTGCTTCCTAATGGGTGTTTCCCTCGAGAGTACAAAAGGAAGACTGCAGAGAAGACAAATTTGGGTCCTCCTCTCTGCGCTGCTTTGCTGGCATGATAGGAGGTAGCTGCTCAAAGAACCAACTATTTCTTTCTTACACACAAACAAGGCCAGTCAGAGTGCCTGGAGCCGCCAGGCGGCTCTTCATTATGGCCATGCCCGACCTGGCCTTCCCAGTTGGAGGGGATTCCAGAAGCTCTCCACAGACAAATAAACAGCAAATAATTCCAGGGGACAGCCTTGTAGAACTGATTCCTTAATCAACAGTTAAAGAAGCAAATTGGATTTGCCCTATCACAAAAAAGAAATTCATCCCAGGCCATAGTTATTGTCTTAAGCACAAGAAGGTTGTCTTAGAGGCTTGGCTGGATAATTTCATTTTAAAAGTATCTCTAAAATTTGACATCCCCTGGGATTTGTGGTTTTCTCCATCATTATATAACTGTAAACTTCTGGATGTTAGAGATTGGATAATTCCTTTCAGCTGGACCAGGCCTCCAGTGCACTTGGATGCTAAGGATGCGCGCTAACGGGTTGCTAGGGGTTACCAGCCGGACTTGGAAACAGGACAGCTCCCCAGAAAGCACATCAGGAGTTAGAGTGTGCAAGACTTTTCTCGTCTGTTTTCCTCTGTTCACTTTTTAAAATCTCTGCTATTAGTTAAAAGAATTGCTAGAGACTCCTTTTCTCGGGGCCACATCTATAGGAGGCAGCGAAAACAAAACAGAAACAAAAGCCCAGTCTCTTAGAGGCGACTTGGTTTGCTCCCGTTGAGTAGCTCTGCTGGGCTGCGCTCTCTGGAACCATATGTTCTCGAGGCGTTCTGCAGAGGAGCTTGCCTTCAAGCACACAGCAGTCATGCGCTGTTCCAGACACACAGGCCTGGCTGAAAGAACAAACCACTCTGTAATGCCAGTTGTCTCCTGGGTTCCCTGCAATCTCCACACGTGAACTATCTCCCTGGACTTAGCCATCCTGTGCAGAGTTTCAAAGTTGATTAACATTTGGTCTCTAGTATTACGTTATTATGGCCTTTATGTTTTAATCCATTCTTTACACCATGGGAAAAGAAAAAAAATATCACTATTTGAGTAATCAAGTTATTCCTGTAAAATCCTAAATAAAATGAGAATTTTATTAAAGATATTTATCTCATACAACAAGAATAAAATCAATTTGCAGTGTCGGTCCAGCATCCAGCTACAATAACATTAAAATATATTGTTTACTTGTGGGTGGGGCAGTTTCTCTTTTCAGATTGGTCAATGAGGAGGACGACATAGCGTCCTCCTTTCAGAATGCTGGCTTGGCGGCTGGACATGGAGGAGAGCATTTTTATTGTTAATCAATGCCAATCAATTCTGAGCCTTGATGTTAAATAGGGATCAATACCGCTGGGCTGCAGATGAGATCTGATCTCAATTGCTGAGCAGACCTGCAGAAGTTTTTAATCATAAGGTAAATCAAGACTGGAACATAAGTCAGATGAATTAATATTGGTGGTGGAGGACCTCGCTTGCCACTGATCCAGCACAAGGAAATTTCTGTCATATTTCATTATCACTCTTAGGGCAAGCTGAAGGCAGCGTTTGGGGAGCATTTCTTAGTGGAGGCTGGAGCGCCCCTCACACCACGCGGCGAATCCTCGCTGCTACTGCAGCCAGCTGGTCCACCGAGTATAGTTATACGTATGCCCCATGAATCTCATTTTATGCGATTAAGATCCATAAAAATTCAATAGCTTTTCTTCTGCAATTCACATTTTACCTGGTGAAATATCATAAGAATTTCATTATCTTTGCAGCTGTTGCCTGGGATCAAGCAAAGGTTATTATCCTCTTCGAAAACACTATAGAATATGTACGAAAATGTCAGGAGAACTGGGCATTTAAAGCTTGATTTTTTAAAAGAAAAACACTGTCTGAAGTTTAGAATAAACTGCACTTGACATTTATGTACCATGATGCATTTCTTGGTAAACTGATTTTGCAAGGAAATTCTTTGAATTCGACTCTGTGACCAGATTGTAAAAAGAAAAGGAAAGATAGGAGGAGAGGATTGGAGAGGGGAGGGGAGAGGACGGGTAGGTAAGCTGGGAGGGGGGACAGGGGTGGGGGCGTGGAGGAAGGCAGCACAGGGACCCTAGACCCAGGCTGTTCCTCACATCAGCCTGTATAGGATTTCCTAACCTTTCAGATAACCATCCTCGGGAAGATAACTCTAAGAACCCTGACCGATTGGAATGGTGTGATCCTACGGCTCACTCAGGCCCCTTTAAAGCGTTTGAAGAAAAATGGTCAGCGCAGGGAAAGTGATTGATCAGGAAGCTCTGTAAATCACGCGGATTCCGTACTGTCCTCCGGCCTCACTGCTAGGGTTCCATCTATGATGATAAATTAGCATTAGATGGGACCTAATGAGTTTACTAAACATTTGGGATTTGTGCTAATAAACTGGCTGGCTGTGAACTAGCAAAGGCAATGAGCAATCCCGCGGCTCTCTCTTATCTCTGTAACATGACAGTTGAACCACGCTTCCAATCTGCGATCAATTCATCATCCGACACCATTGTACATTCTTCACAAAAAGATAATTACTGCTTCCCTGGATCAGAACACTCATATTTCCTTGGAATTGCAGGTCCTGATAGCAGCCTCTGTCACTGCTGCCTTGAGCCCTGCTCTACAGCTCTATTTATGGTCATTATTTTCGCCTAAACAAGCCTTTTTCCTCAACTTGATAACGAAACCTGCTATGATGAGGAGGGAACAGTGACGACATTGTTTCCTCTGTGGAGCGCTTTTACATTTAGTGGAGGCCTCTGGCAAATATTTTATTCAGGGCATTAGTAAAAGTCTCCACTAGTTAAAACATATCGCTACCATTTCCTTAAAAAAAAAAAAGAAAGAAAGAAAGAAGAAAAAAGTCCTGTTTTCAGCTCTGATTTGTTAAAAAACAGAGAATAAGAGTAAAGCCAGCCACGTCACAGGGAATAAATCAAGATGTGATTAAAAAGGCTGTAGCCGGTTTAAAAATCACAGGCCCCTTGCCTTCTTGCTTCTCCTTCTGGGTTCTCCCTCCTCGCCTTACAGGGATCTGCCTTGCGACTGGTCACCTCTGTGTGACCCCCGCACACGCAATAAATTACCATAACACATAACTCTGAAACAATGTAAATTACTTACTGTGCACAGCCTAATAAATGGGAACAAATGAGTTTGGTGCTGGAAAGGGGTCTGGATGCTCTAATTGCTGGGAATAGTTATCCTGGGGTCTTAGCAAACATGGACCATGACCACTACTCATGACAGACAGCCCGAACTCAGCAAACACACTTCTCACTGGTCTCACAACCGCCTATGGCATTTTTTGTTGCTATGCCTACATATAGGCCCCGGCAGCAGGAAAGACGTGTCTTCAAACTATAGGACATCCATGGGTGTCAGAATACCCTGAACTGAGACAAGCATGTTTCCATGCTAAGCTTTTCTGGGAATTGTGACCAAAAAACCAGGCTTCCAGAGAGGCAAGACAAGTATCCAGGACAAGAGCCCTGGTGATGAGATGGAGTGAGAGAGAACCTGTCCTTCCACTGGGGAGTGGGTGAGGGCAGCGTCTGAACCGCACAAAGGCCCAGCTCTGGATGGGACCCTGGCTGCATAGTAACTTGCATGACTCATTATTTGTTCAAAGTAATGATCTTTGGGGAAAGGACCGTTCTGTTTAGAGCTCGCTTGTCACGTTTAATAAATGGCAGGGACTGGTGTGCCCCGTGAAGTACTCTCCCAGGTCCTGCTTCCCTCCCTGGGGCCTCCCCTGGCCGGGGACCCACAGCAACCGATGTCTGGGTAACTGATGGCTGCTGCCCAGTGGCCAGCCCAGACCAGTGACCTCTCATGGTAGGGACGCGCCGTTCATCCAATCCAATCCCCAACTTGTTTCCTGACCCAATCTTCCGGGTGTCATGGGGCTTATCGCTTCATTGAGAATGTGGAAGTGGACGGGGAGCCGTCTCTGGCCACATGTCCAACAACTGAGCATCCAGAAGAGAGGCCACCCGGCCACCCCATCCCAGCACACTGATCTGATTTACAAACCTGCCCTAATGTGAAACAAATGCTGTGGGTGTGAATTCATACTTCACTGAGAAAGCCCAAGCGTTACTCTGTCTCGTATTAAATACCACATATAACTCTCAGCAGGCTTTATGTTCTGTTTTACTGTCAGCAATGGCTAAAGCCGGCCTAACATTTTGTTTGGCAATTAGGAAAATTTGTAGTGTAATTTATTAAACCAAAAAAAGCCAACAACTACATCAAATGCTGAATTCATCCCGTTTTTATGCCAGGGGGCAGCAGGGTTGCCTTTCCAATAATTTAATCATTCCCCTTTTTATGGCCTACATGATTTAAATATTCCAAACAGTATTATTTAGGAAATAAAACCCTAATAAGTGAAATTGAGCTATACCACTTCAATAAATACTTAATATAAAGTTAAAATGTTTTAACTTTTTGTAAAGAAGCCAAGAACTCGAAGGGGGGGGGGCAAGTGGGACATGCAGCTTGAAAAAGCCACAAGAACCCCCGCACACAACTTTCAGCCATGACGTGTAGCATATAAGCTCAGGAATGAAAGAACTGAACACCAAAACAGCAAGACTGGAAAGAAAGGAAGAACTTTTAGGGGGAAGGAGGGGTGAGAACAAAAAGAATCACTAAAGGGTTAGCAGCGGGCTATGAGAGGACAGGCGGGAAACTTCGGGAAACGCCACTCTCAGAGGCAGCTGGTCTGGAAAGCCTGCATATTTAGTAAGACCCTACCTGTGGCATCCCTGAAGGGCAGGGATCCAGGGACAAATGGCCAAGTGCCATGGGTTTGGGAAGGGAGAGGGACACCAAGTGGGATACTGGGGACAAAGGCCAGAACAAGAATAGTCTTCTGTATGATACACGATGGGAGATCCGTGCCATGAGACATTTGTTACACTCCACAGGATGTAGGGCACCTAGTGGAGTCCTCCAGCCACTGTGGACTTTAGTTAACACATATCAACATTAGTAACCAGTGTCCCATACCTAGGGCAAAATCCTCACACCGGGAGCTTAGGGCAGAGGAGGAAATGGTATAAAGGAACTTATGCTGTCAACTCAGTTTTCTGTGAGCCTAAAATGGATCTGGAAAACAGTTGGCTGCTCAGACAGGTAGCACATCTTAGTTAGGCAGCTCCAAAGTCCCTGCCTTGTGGTCTCTGCTTTCCTGGGCCCACCTGAAATACCCAGGCTCCCCCGACCTCTGCCTGTGGGTGGCATTCTTCAGAGCCGGGCATAGGGTTCCAAGTGATGAGAACTGGGCACAGATACCTGTCTGCCTTACCTATCAGAACAGTACTTAGACCCTACCTATTATACCTATGGCAGTGAGAGTCTCGGCAAAGATGCTCAAGGAGGAAGCTTGCCCTAAGCCAGGGCATCATCTCTGACTCTAGAACCAGAAAGATCAAGTTAACTTGGCTGCAAGAGGTGCCCTCTCCACTGGGCTATAGTCGTCTTGTTCCTAATGACAGGCAGGCCCTCTCCCTTGCCAAAGATGGATGACCTATTGGCCCATGCTACCTGTACTCCTGAGGAAGGTGTACTTCTGGGTCTGTACTCAAGTCTCAGGCTGCTGCTGCACAGGTGTCACCCCAGGATGGCCCTGACCTGTCTTTATACAGGCTAGAGCATCCCCTCTGTACATCTGTCTACAACTTAGACTCTCGGTGAGAACTCCAAAAAAGGCTGCAATGTGCCCTCACCGAAGCCTGTACTATAGGGCTAGCCTCCCACGTCACGGATGGTTCCCCTCTTTGTAAATGCACCATCAGGAGGGCAAATGTTTGGAGGTCCTTGAACAGTGCCAAAGTTGTGTTTCATTGTGTCACCTGAACATGGCACCCTGGCCCCAGCGCTTTCTTCTGAAAGAAAGAGATGGGAATTACAAGCAGGGGGTGGGGGGATCAGGGGTAGAGGTGGGGCAGGCCAGAGCTGCCTGTCAGGTCAAAAGAGGCCTCCTCCCAGATGCGCAGCACTGGGTCTTCCAGCAGAGACATCCTGGAGCCGACTTCTTCCGCTGGTGGGGCCTGGGCTCTGTGTCCTGCAACAACACCACCCGAGCCCCTTCCTTTCTGCACATGGTAAACTCATTTCCTAGAGAATTACCGGGAAGGCGCTCGGTATGGCCCTGCTGCTTTCAGGGGATGCTCGCCATCCATAGACACGGGGCCCCTCCTAGATTTTGAGCGTTTTCTAATTGAGTAACCTTCAGTGAAGGAATTGCAAATGGAGAGGTTTGAGGGTTTATTTTTTTTTTCCCATTTTTTAAGGGCATGAGAAATAAGTGATATAAAAGCAACTAAAGTCAGAGTTCCCCTCTGCCCCTACACACAGTGCTCTTCATCCAATTGCTTGGCAAATTTACAACATTTACAGTTTTGACAGATGTGACGGGCTGTGTTCTGAATAAAACGTTTTAGAAAGTGTTCTCGGCTTCGAGGATGCAGTGAACATTAGTTACCCCCAAGTCCAAGAGCTTATAAAATATAGCAAGAAAGCCCTTAACCCATAAAATCCCTCCACTTATTTTTCTAAATGATAGCTATATTTTTATTTTAAAGCATTCATAATGCCAGCATAATGTCTCATTATATAGAGTTTTAACCACAAACATTTTGGAGAGATTTGCCACTAAGATAAACAAACAAGAGAAGCGTGTGTTCTGGCGAGCAGTCAGGAGCGGACGGGTGAATGGTTTTCATTTTCTCGGAGTGCAAGCTAAGGCAGCTCTGCCAAGTACAGGTTAAGCTCCTCCAGTTCTCACTTCCTGTACCCCCACTTGTCAATCACTTCCTGTCTGCCACGACAATCTCCATCATTAGAGCCTGGAATTTTTATCTCCTCCAACATGCCTCCCATAGCTACTGTGAGTTTGAATTCTGATAAATTATTCACCATCTTTGAAAAGTAACCGAAAATTATAGCATCAACTTGAGCCACCTATATCTGGGGAAGATCGCCTTCCTCCTCCCTGTGTGTGCCCCACAAGCTTCCAGGAGGCCAGCTTCTCCTGCGTTCTCCAGCGTCACGAGAAGGCCTCTGGCCAGCCCCAATTATCTTCTGGTGCACAGAGCGTAATTATTTGCTTCCTGTAAGCATGCGTAACAGAACTCTGAGTTTGGACGGCTTTCCATACGGTAATCCAATTCATCCATGCCGTCCTAACACGATTACAGGCACTGGCTATATCTTTGCTCTTCACCTGATAAGGCTGCGGCAGAGGCGCGGGATGGTCTGCGTCAACATCCCTCCTGGAGTATAGCTTCTGACAGCCCTGCTTCCAGCCCCTCCCTCCAGCCCTGCATTTTCATAGCAATGGGCTGCCTGCCGCTGCCTGCCCCTAACAGGCAGCACCACACAGCTTCAGCCCTTGAAAAAGCTGATGAGAATCTGAGCTGGTTAGGAGTGCTGCGGAAGTCATTGTGGGCCTGTGGCTTGTTTTCCAACCCAGCTCTCCACTGGCCTGGCCTGGTCACCCTGTAGGCCTTACCCAGCTAGAACAGGCAGCCATAAATCTCTGCAGGCCTCTTCAGCCTAGAGCAGAGACGTAAACCCTAGGCCTGATGCTGGCCCTGACATTCTACTGCTCACTGTGATACACACCATCAGCTTATACAAAGATGCGCCATGCCTGATGCACAGTCCTGGCACTGTGGTGGGCACAGAAGCATGCTCATAAAGTGGGCACTGTTCCTGGTGCCACCCCTCTAAATGAAAGAGTGACACTGTGACTCTGTTAAACTGCTCTTCCTTTTCTGTTTGTTTTCAGGAGTTTTTTTTTTTATAAAAATGAAAGGATGAATGAACATGGTGAACTTTTTGCCTCTCTCCACTGGCATACGAGGGAATAAAACAGCCATTCACACCTGAGCCTGGCCGAGCCAAATGGGGCTCGTGCCAACCGGAATCAGAATCTTTGTAGCCATTCCATTCATCCAAAGTGCATTTTAATATTGCCAAATATCTAGCCAATATTTTCCCTTCTCTAAAGTCCCCATGTACTAAAATAGACCCAGAACCAAAGAGTGTCACAGCTTCCCAGCCAAGGCCAAGAGGAGGACTCCAGGGTTTCCAGGCCTGTTTGATGATAATTATATTCACTTTCAAGAAAACTGAGAAGGAAAAAATTAACAGCAAACTATGCTGTCCTTGCTGTATTATGCATACAGAATGACAATCCATCATTTCAGAAGTTATCAAACAGGTCTCCATTTTGCAGGTTATCCAAATGCTACTGAATAGAAAACCTTGGGTTCCTTAAATGATGTGTAATTAAAATTATTTTTAAAATCCTCCTTGACAGGCCGAGGCTTAGCCAAAATGTAAATGACATTAAAGAAGACAATGAATTTAATTTTATTTAATGTCCCTTTTTGCAGATCCTCATTTACATAGCATTTTTAACAAAAGCGTTGACCTTATAAACGCTGGCATTTGTACAGCTTCGCCGAGTTGGATTTAATCACGCTCGTGCAAGGCCATGAGGGAGGGAGCTTTAACTTCTCCGCTTGGAGATGGAGTAGGAATAAAAACATCGGGACTGGTCAAATGTTTATCCACCCTGCTTCTGAAAACAACCTGACAAGAAGATGTAAGGGGCTAGGGAATAACCCAGTGCTGTTTGTAAGGCTTGGTAATAATCATACATAATCGTTTGGAAATATAGCTAATAAAAAATATAATGAGTGTTCAGCAAAATCGGCATTAGGCCCAAATTACATGATATTAATACTTGAACAGGTGCAGAAAGGGGCTTTAAATGAGGTAAATGAATAAATTGTCCCAGAGCACAACTGTGTGTGCTGACAAAAAGTCAATCCCATGAATAATTCAGCAAGCAGGACTGCCAGCAAAGGTCGGCTCTCTTTGACCTTTGTGACAGGAAGTGAAAGGAAACACTGTTGACTAAAAAAAGGAGAGAGAGGAGAGAGAGAAAGAGAAGGGAAGGAAAAGGAGAAAAAGAAAACCTCCAGTCCTTTTGGGCTACCGTTCTGCAATCACTTTAAAGGTGTAAACTTAAAACACACAGATGAATCAAAGCAAGGCTTTGGAGGGCTGGGAGAGAGCACAGAGCTAAAATCTCTGGTACTTACACCCTCGGACCAGAGACAGTGTGAAATCGCAGACAATGAGAGGTTAAGCAAATAATGTTTTTCTACAACTCAATGTCAATTATGTATAAAAATCTGAGGTCAGCTGAAAAGTATTTTCAGAGCCCACAGGGCTGAAATTCTGTAACAGCTGTTAAATATGACAAAACTTCATGCACCCCCCCCCCCAAAAAAAGAAAAACTACAGCCATTCCAAACTCCGTATGAAAGAAAATAGGATAAACAGATGTCTGGCTCCCAGACAGGAAAGTAGGGACAGACTTGGAATGATAAGTCTCCCAAACTCTATAGACTAATGCCAGATTTATTGGGGAGGGGGCACTGCCTGCTGCAGAGATGCCAGCAAGCAGGACGCCAGAGACAGTGCCATCTGGAACCGCCCCGCAGAGCATGCTCTCAGCTGCACACAACCCACGGTGTGCAGCCAGTCCGAGTGGGCAGCCGCATTGCCCTGCTCCTGAGTCCTCCACAGGCTGCAACAGTTGGACCCTGTGTTTCAGTGCTCCCCAAGCAGAGCGAGGAAGGGGAGGGTAAAGTGATGTGCCTTCCCCAGGCATTTCCAGAGCTCCTGAGGAAACAGACCCGGATGGCACAGTCGAATAATGTGAGCCCAAGTGTGGTTTTGGTTTAGCAGCTACGCCGACATCCTGTAATCACTTGCAGCCCTTGGAATGTACGGGGTGAAACAGGAGAGATTTATCTGCTCATATTTGGGATATGTGGACAATGGGTGTTCCTAATGAAGACCATCTGCTTTTGTGTTTTCCCAGAAAACATTATTTCATGAGGAACATAATATTCCTTTCCTCCTCAGCAATACCATAAAAATTCATGTATGTATATGTGAATATGTATGCATTTGCATACACACACTTGCATATGTGAGGTGCCTTGACTGTGCAGGGCCGTGTGTGTGCACAGGCGAGCATGCACACGTGTGTGTGGGGGGGTATGAGGAGGTAGGCCTGACTCTTTGTAGTCAATTCAGTATATGCAGATATGTTCCTGTGGTTGCCTCTTACAGGCCATATCTTCAGAATGCTATATTTCTTCTCGACTTGGTAAGTCGCTATATTATTTTAAATACAAGGAACTATAAAAAACTGTTTCTCCAACAGTGTTTTATGTGGGAGAAAGCATCTCACATAAGGGAAAGCTTTATAATAAATGAAAAGATTTCTAATGGGAGACATCCTCCCTACCCCCCCTACTCTGAAGTGTCTTCCATGCCATTTGTAAGTATCTAATACTTCTGAAAGATAACTAAACTAAATTGTGTAATTAATTGATTTAAGGCATCAGGGCCTATAGAATGTGATTACCCTGCCAGAGCAGGGAGCTTACTTCCCTGTTCTCATAACACACAAAGCAGTCTCAACATGTGGAAGGAGCTTGGTGTGGGTTGGAGCAAATGTGGGTCCATTGATCTCAATTCAGGTTGGAATTATTGGTTTATATCCTCAGGACAAATATGCTTTATCTGGTCAGAACCTGCGAAATGTATACAAAGGCCATAAGAAGCCGGCGAAACACACTGTATAGAATTCTTAAGCCAACTAACCAAGTGAGGACAGGACTGTTGGGGACCTGTAAACTCACCGATCTGATGGGACATTTTATTCTGCAATACTCAAGAGGAAACCCAGGCTGAAACTCAACGGGAGCAACTGATTTTCAGAGGCAGTCCACAGCATACAGAAACGATCATCATTATGAAATTGAAGCACATCTCTGCTGCAAATGACCACACTGCTCCAAAGAGATCGCCTCCTAAAGATGAGTCTCTCTCTTTGATTAACACAAGCTGTCTTGGCAAACACTAAATTCATTTTTTTTCCTCTTCTAGAAATACGCCTTAAACTGGAGATAGTGCCAATACCGCAATCAGTTCACGGGGATTTACAGCAAGCAACAAAATACTAATAGTATTTTGTCATTATGAGTGACAGCTCTCTTAAGAATGCTAAAAGTGTTCCCTGTATTTGTCAGAACATAAAACTATCCTTACCTTAAAATCCCTAACATGGAAGGTGATTAAAATTCCTATAAAATTGTCATATCTTTGAATTTAGAAGCAGAGCAGATTTTTCATCAATAATTAAGACCTCCGAAGCATTTATGCCAAGCGTAAATGGAGCTTCAATCCTCCTTATTCAAATAAACACGGTAAACCCATTAACCAAATGTTTTCACATTTTCCCCTTCCTCTTGTGCTTCTAGAATATCAATGATCATATACTTCTCTTAGGTTAAAAAGGTATGAGTGGTCCTTGCATAATTTTAATTAAACAAATATAAGAAAGACCCCCTCAGAGGAGAACTGCAGAGTAAATTTTGTAGATCGGAGGGAAGCACTACCCATCATGTGATTAAAAACTGAGTCTCAGATGTTCTTCCCTATCAATGTTCAATAAGTGATTGAACACTGAACAAACCCAAAATGCTTTTGAAGGGGAAATCAGCACCTAAAATGTGAGTCAAACCAACATGGCCCCTCCACCATCATGGCATATTTTTTTTTTAATTATGATTTAAAACCAAACCACATTTAAAATCTCCAAGTAGAGAGCGGAAGCATTTTCACAATCTTGCAGTAAAGGCTAATGCTTTTCAAAGCATCTCCCACTCAGACAAGATTCCAATGGCTATTCCGTACACTTTGAGCCCCTCCAAAAAATTAATAGTAATAAAGTAAAATAAAATGCGTTCCATCTCAAGACAACAACCCAGAGCTGCATGACTTCCATAGCCACGACACCGAAACAAATATAATTACATTGATTTCTGTAGCTCCAGTTTCGTAAAGTGTTGAACTTGTTCTCAACTGCCTGACTGACGGCCACAACTGGTCAGCCCTATTTGATTACTAATAAGAGAGCTGTCCCTTCTGTCAGATACCAAACATTCTCCACTAAGCAAACAGCTATTCCAGCTAGTTAAACATTAGCAATGCTCCCCACTGGTGCCGCAGACTTCTTGAGGCTTAACTCGTGGGGTTTTCCGGCTTTAATTTTTCAGACCCTGGACAGCAAAGTTCATGATCAAAAGATAACTTTGTAAGGAAAGCTGCTGAAACTCAACCCCTCTTCAAAACAGTCTAACCCTCTGCCTCACAAAACTGGTGTCATATATACACGTCTAACATTTATTCGATTTGGGTACCAATTTCAAAATCTGCAGTCAATCACACACTGGGCCCCTTGCTGCTCCCCATTGTTGGGAAGAAAGAAATCTCCTCTCCTCCTCAGAATAGCCTGGGTGAGTCAGGAGCGGAGGGTGGCAGTGTTTTTGTTGTTTCCACTAAGGCAATGCCAAGTGCACATTAGCACCATTAGGGCTAATGATTGGTATCTTAAAAGGATGCCACGTTGCCCAAGGAACATGATAAATGGCAAGATGAGGAACAGCAAACCTAAAGAATGCATATAGCTAATCTAGTTATGGAAATTAATGTTGGAAATGTAACCAGCATGTGTAATTAGTTTCAATTATAACAACTTTGGTTTGTTAGTTACATATTTGCTACTTGACATAAAACGACAGCCACAATTGGAAAAAAATTAGGAGACATTTTGCAACTAATTGAGAGCAGATTAAATTCATTCTACCACTGGGCGATGACTGCAAGAGCACCACCACCCACGCTTCAACTTCAACGACCATCCGAGGTAAAATATATATATATAAATAATAATAATAACAATAATAATAATAATGCAAAAATATGAAATACTTGTTAACAAATTAGCAGAAAGCAGTTTATGACATATCTCTGGGTTTAAAGCCAGAGACTCTCTAGGCATAAAGTGCTCCTCACAGTGAGAGCAGTGGCAGATGAAACTGCTTCCCTTGACAACTCGCAAGCAATTACTGAATCCCCACAGAGCAAGCCACCGGGTTTCCACGTCAACCCACCTGTGCACGCGGACAAATGGCGCAGTGCACAAGATGAGCCCAACAGCAGCCTCAAAGCTAAGGAGCCACTGGAAACCAAGCAAGGCAGAGAGTTTGGCTTGCTGCTACCATTTTGTTTGGAACATAAAGAAGTCATCCTTACCTGTCAATGATTACGGGGTCTGAGGGCGTCTCGTTCCGATTGCCACAACTCTTCTTGTCGCAGCACCGGCTGTGGGGCAATTGTAAACATGGCTTTTAGTATTCATCCCAGCTTCCTCTGTCCGACTTGTAATTTTTTTTCAAAGTCTGACAATGAAGCAGTAGGAGTCAAGAAAATAGTTTTCCTACTTAGGCAGCTTGACAAATTTCAGCCTAGTAAGTTAGCATACTCTTCAGCTAAACTTCTGTGGCAACTTCCTGCCAGAAGGAGCAGAGTTAAACGCATCTATTAATACTAGCGGAGTAGCCAGAGCTCCTATACAAATTATGATGCTAAAATGCAGAAAACATGCTGTTGGTGTTTGTCTTTGCAGTGAACTGAGGAGGAAAGGCTGGAGGCTGGGGAATAGCTTTTCACAGCTTCGGCTTTTGTTTACCTCCAATTGTCAAGCTGTTATTTCTGGAAAAGATGCAAGATGCCACCTCTAACCAATATTTCTTTGGGGGCATTTATTAATTATAAGCACAAAAGCAGGCATCAATCTATCACAAACGTCTATTGTCGCTTCTTTAAGCCCACCTTAACTCTGTTATTGAAACTTTAATTAAAGCAGAAACGAAACAAAAATGTTATGCTTCTCGCATTTTAAAAAAGCATACTTGTATAATGGTTACATGTCTAAATTAGCTAAATTAACACCATATGGTAGGCAAAGTATATAAAGCCTTTTAAAGCTGACAGCTAAAGTGATTAAAGAAAGTCTACAGTCTTCCACTTAGAGCTTAAATCACATCTGTGCGCTTTCTATGTTAATTGCTGTACATGCAGAAGTGGATAATAAAGAAATTCCACTTTATTGGTTGTAATTTATATTTATTACCTGATATGAGAAAAAGTCAGCTTTTGTATATTAGTGCTGTAACAATACCTCTGCTCAGAAGTGGCATTCAGGCAACAGGCAACCATAGCCGAGGAGAGTATGCCCCTCAGAGTACGGGGCCTGCTACTGTAGGCTGCAAGCCTGCACACCCTTTGCTTATTATTCCTTGCAACTATATTTCACATGCCACACATACAAAGTCAATGATGCGTTTTTATTCGCCATGTAGGGGCGAAACTCTTGTGGTAGTTAGAAAAAAAACAGGTGGGAAATTGCTCTTCTGACAGAGATCTCAAGTAACGGCACGCTATCTAACAACAATATGAACGATGCATCGCTGCTCTAGGGAAGAGGTTAACTGACAGAATCACAATCCAATTCTCACATACACGAGCTCTGTAATAAGTACAAAAGGCTTTCCTTTTTATCAATAACAGACAATTGTACGTCTCAGGATGCGAGCATTGGAGAAGGGAGTAGTCAAATGAGTCCCAGTGAACTCTGGCTCCTGCGCTAGGACAGAGGCATCCCCTGGTCTGTTTTCTTCTTTTCTCTCTTTCTTTCCTTTTTAACTATATTACCACAACACGGTCAATATGTTAATCTGCTCGGCTGAGCAGCGGGTCGCACTGACCATCATCACTGATGGGGAAATTAGGTAGGAAGCCGCTCTGGCCCAGCCTGGGGCCTCCGGTCTACTACCTTTCAATGGATGCCCTCTCTTCCGCAGTTGGGTGGGGTGTCCAGGCGCCTGCAAGTGCCGCCTGCATAGACTTGGCTGGCGCCTGGGCTGCCCGCCTCCCGGGGGCTCACCTGCACATGATCTCGTGGGTCAGCAGCACGCGGCACATCTCCGGGTTCTTGTCCTGGCCTTCATAAACGATGGCCTGCGTGGGGGGACAAGCAGAGGCAGGGGTCATGCAGAGCCCGTGGCTTGGGCGCCAAACCACTACAGGCGCTGCAGGCCTCGCGGGTGGCAGGTGCACAGTACCCGAGGGGAGGCGACAGACATAACAGGCCACCCTCCCACCCCACCACCCCAGGCACGGGGCCAGGCCTTAGAGGCCTCGCACTGCACGCTTGCCGAGCTCTTCCTACCGGCGCACGTCCGACCTGGACTCCAGGGGGCTTCGGGGAGGGCTAAGCAGGACCGGCCAAGACCAGGGCTCAGCCTACGAGGGCTCGAGGACTCCCACTGGGCTCCTGGACCGTGGGCCACCGCAGCCTGGTGGGATCCTCCGGCCATTGTCTACACTAAGGCCCGATTCTCTGACGGAAGAAGCCGATCGCAGTGCGTTTGGGACTACAGACGCCAAGAGGTCGCGAGGCGCAGAAGCAGCTCTCCTCCCTCCTCGAGCCAGGAGATGCTACCCCGGCCGGGCTCCAGTCTCCAGCCCCGCGCCCTGCTCGCCGCCACCCCCACCCCCAGCCCGAGCGGAGGCCCGTGCGACTTGGACTGCGTGACTCGGAGTCCCCGACCAGCGGGAAGTAGTGCACAGCAGCCGCACGTGTTCGCACCACGCCGGGGAGCTGGCGGCCCGCAGGAGGGCCCGGGCTCGGGGCGCCCCTGCCCGCGGCCACGTGCTCCTCGCCCGATGATATTTGGAAAGAAAGTGCTAATGGCCAATCTGGTGTTTATTTTCAAAGTGCTAACAATGATTTTTCTCGGGTAAAAAGGCAGTGTCTGCGCGCACGCTCGGGTGGGTTTTGAGCAGAGGCTCCGCCAGATGGTGCGAAGCCCTAGGTGCGCTCACGCCGGCGCCCAGCCCGGCTCCACCGCCCGGAGCCGAGGCTCGGCCGCCCTTGCCGCCGCCGCCCGCCTCGCCCAAAGAAGAGGAGAAAAGGCCACTGGGGGAGGGGCGGGAGGCGGGGGCCGCCAGCCGCTGGTTCCGGGCAGAAAATTCCTCCAAGGGGGAGGGCTGCCCTCTCGGCAGTTCCCGCTCCCCCCCCCCCTGGAAATTACTTCCAACCTCCTCCGGCACTTTCCTGCACTTCCAGGCGGACAAAGCCCTTTCTGCTAGGCGTCGGGACTGGCTTCCTGGGAAGAGGGAAGAGTCTCCGCCAGCCTTGGTCCGCGGCCTGGAGCTCGGCCCGCTCGGAACCACAGAAGTGGTGAGAGTCACCACAGGCCAACAAGCAGCCTCGGGCTGCTGGACTAGCGGCCTTGGCGACACCAGTACTTCTGAACGAATGACTTGTCCTCCGATGATCCCCGTATTTATATTTGATTTATTTTTTATTTTGTAGCACAAACAGAAATCCATAAACTGTCGGTTCAGCGCCATTGACTCTTTGATCAGTTACTGGGCTATTTCTTTACTTTCCCCCCCATCTCCGTCAGTGAGGAGATTAAATGCCTCTGTTTTCTGCACCGTCTATACTGCAAAGGTACCAGGCGAAACGAACAATAAAAGTGCACTTTAAACGAAGCCTCCTGCTTCACCCATACGTGTGGCACAGAAACTTAGCTGCGCCTGCAAAACCCCTCCTAATTAGACTACAACGATTCCGCAAAACCTTCTGCCCGACATACAAAGGAAATAAAAGGCGCCTGACAAACAGCAGCCGAGTTCCAGAGCTTCTGTGAATCCGTGCAAGACTGGCAAAAGGGCATACCACAGTCTGTGTCAGAAAAACAGGTTTACCTGCCAGATCTTTGCTCCGGGAGAAAAACCACACAGCTCTGCGGCTGCAGACATTAAAACCTCATGCTCTTGCTGCCTAGGTAAGGACAAACTTTTTCAAAGAGAAACAAAATGTGCAAACTGTGCTCAGAGAACGGGAGGCATGTGTGCCAGACTGCAGGAGGCTTGGGGGAAGGCTCTTTCCCAGTTGGTGCACAATTCTAAAAGTTAGCATCAAAAATGAAATGGCCACTTTCATTTCAACTGCTAGGTGCTGCTTATAAGTATATTTTAATTTCTCAAGGAATCATTGCAGGATGTGTTTAATCTGGAAATTCCATATACAAACACCCAATGCTCTGTTTTAAGAAAGTGGAAACGACATCCTTAAAACAATAACACATCACCCAAGTACAACACGAGCAGCCAGAGACTGAACACCGTCAAAAAGCAATAAGGCGCTTTTCTGCAGTTAATCACATTACTGATAGCCAATAGTTATCATCAGAAAAGTTGACCAAGACAGGTTAAATAATTTAATAAGGAACTGCTTGTAATTATGTTATTTATAAGGTATGACAGAGGGTGGGAGAGAGAGCAGAGCAGTGGATGGGTTTCGGTGACCCCTGGAGCTCAGACTCTGAATTATGGAGATGGGGGGCTGAGAGGTGAAGATGGACTAGAGGAGAACAAGGTGACTTTTCACCCCTGCACATTTAACTTTTAAATCCAAATGCACGCCTCCTGTTACTAGACCATGACACTAGCAAGGAGGAGGGAAAATAACTAATCGAGCTTAACTCGAGGAGCTTTGGGACAGACTTAGTTGTCTTTGCAGGGGGGAGGGATCAATGAAATTATTCCGAACTGAGGAAGAAACGTTTAAAAAATAAACAAGGGGGTCTTGAAATTTTTCTGTCAAATATTAATTACCATAATTAATTAAGACAGAGTTTGATTCCAATCGCAAGTCATTTAATAAAGCATATATGTCCTGTTTTAATGACAGCATAAACTATTGTACCAACCGCTCCATTTATTCCAATAAATATGGAATTCTCATTAGCATGTCAAGGAAGCGAAATGAAAAACAAATACAGGAGATCCATTTGTCAGTCTGCTCTCTCAGCCCCAGGACAACCCCAGCTCAGCAGAAAGGAAAAAAACAATGAGTACAGAGGCGTAAACTTTCTCACCTGCTTGGTCATTGAATCTATGAGGCGGACGTAGAGATCTTGCTCTGTTCTGACGCCTGTGGCGGGGGGGAAAAAGGACAAATTCTCAGCAAGATTTTAGCCTGAACCTCAGGA
The DNA here is from genome assembly GCF_037038515.1 of Microtus pennsylvanicus. Taxonomy (NCBI): domain Eukaryota; kingdom Metazoa; phylum Chordata; class Mammalia; order Rodentia; family Cricetidae; genus Microtus; species Microtus pennsylvanicus. Next base: position 78,702,631 of record NC_134583.1, read on the forward strand.
GGGACACCCGGGCCTCGGCAAGCCAGAGTCTGGGACTACTGCCTCCACTGAGCAGCAAAGCTTTAAGGCAATCCCTACAAAATTTGGAGGGAAACAGAAAACCCCAGTCGCCTCTGACATTTTTCTTTTCTTAATTAAGAGTCTCAGGACTCTTAGGGTTTGCATTTGGAGGTGTAAGAAGTCTGCCTGGCGGAGAGCAGGGCCTGCGTGCAGCGCTGGGTCCATATGGTCATTTATTTTTCGAAAAGAGAATGCACCTATGGAAACAGAGTCCGAACTCCTTCCAGCGCCTCTAGAGGGGTCTTCTCTTTCTAAACAGTGCACAGGAAGTAAGTTATGCTCGGTTTACGGAACTACCCCCATCTCAATAATTAACATTAATTTGCAAAATTGAAAAAAGTCACTTAAAAGTGATGTTCTGCAGGAGCCCTTATCGATCCCCCTTTTACTTTCTACTTCAAGCCCCACCGGTTAATCATGTGAAGTGCCATCGACTTATCGATCGTTTATGTTTTGTTTTCCTTCTATGCCATGAGAAGATTTCGTGTTTACACCCATGTCATTTTAATCTCAAAATCTTTATGTCCTGGAACCATCGCGGGAAGGGAGAGCCAGCACACAGGGCCAGAGGGCAGTCAGCAGGCAGCGGTACTTACCATTGCTGTACAGTAGCTGCAGCTTATAGTGAATGCCATTGTTGGTTTTCTCGTTGTTCGGCTCCTAAAAGCAACGATAAATAATTGCATTTAGTGTGGCCGCATCAGGCGCGGTCACCGCGATCGGTCCCCCTCCAGGATCGAGGCCCCTCAGCCTCACACACTGCAGGCAGGATTCCTGGCTCGCAGCTACGCAGTGATGTCACTTTTCCTGCCGCAAGCCCAGCGTTCCCCTCGCCCCCAGTGAGTCCGAGGGCACAGAGAAGTTGCCCGGCCCTTGGCGGGGCCAGTGCAACCGCACGTGGCGGCGGGGTCGCCTGGCAGAGCACTCCTGCTGCCGAGGGAGGCTCTCGGACCCCATGCGCAGGCACTGACTGCCCCCTACTCCAGGAGAGGGAGGGTGCGATCGCCAGTGTACACTTACTTTCTCTTTCTCCACAAAGTCCACAAAAGCGGTCCTTTCGATCTCCACCGGCTGCCCCTGCCTGTCGTAGAGCGCCAGCACGAAGTGGAAGAAATTGGATTTCCGGAGGTTGGAAGGCGGCTGCTTCTCGAAGTGCGCCCGCGCCAGCCCCACGCCGCTGCAGGAGGAAAGGGACAGCGGCCCGGTGAGCAGCGCGGCGCTGGCCGGAGGAGGGGGCCGGGCCGGGCCGGGGCCAGGGCGCGCGGGGGCGGCCGGTACGTACCTCTGGGCGGCCGTGTTGGCGTCCACCACGCCCGCCGTGTGCATCCACGAGCGCACCGGGTTCATGCCGCTGCCCAGCGGCTCTTCCTTCATGGTCGTCCCCCCGCGCGGAATATTCTCCTGAATCCCAAACATGAACACTGCTGGTGGCGGCCGCGGTTCCCGGCCGAAAGCGCGTCCGCAGTCGGCGGCGCTCGGGGCTCGGCGGCAGGAGGCTGCCCTGGCCGCCCTGGCCCTGCTTGGCGCCTGCGGTGCGGCCCGCCGCCGGCTTCAGCCCGTCCCGGGCAGGCGCGGCATACACCGGCGGCCGGGCGCTGCGGACGGCCGGGGACGCGGGCGGGCTACACCGGCGGCGGCGCGGCGCTTCGGAGGAGCAGGGCGCGGTGGACGCAGTGGCCGCGGCGGCGCTTGTTGTTGTTGTTGTTTGCAGACGCACTCAACGTGGTGTCATCCTAGCCAGGCGGCGTCCGCGGCTGCAGGACACTGCGGGATCGCCCGCTTCTGGCGCGGCCCGCCTGCTCCAAAGACAAATAAACGGGGCAGTGAGTGCCGCGGCGCAGTCCCGGGCGCAGGCGGGGCGCGGCGGGGCCTGGAGCGGCGCGCGCAGCGGACGGAGGCGCACAAAACTCAGCCCTCTCTCCCCGAGGAATGGACCCTTTCCCGGGAGCCAAAACTCGAAGCCCCCGGGAGCGGCGCTGTCAGAGGGTGACGTCGGGGGGCGGTGCCTGCGCCATATATGGGAGCGGCCGCCCCTCGCCGCGCCCCTCGCCGCCGCCGCCGCCGCGCTCGCCGACTGACTGCCTGACGGCGCCGCGAGCCGGCCCGAGCCCCGCGAGCCCTGCGAGCCCCGCCGCTGCCGAGCGCCACCGAGCGCCGCCACCGCCCCCGGCCACGCGCCACGGCTCCTCGAGCCCAGCCGCAGCCGAGGAAGTTACCTCCCGCCCAAATAAATCTCGCAAAGAAACGAGCGCAGCTAGTGCATAAGTGCCGCTTGGCCCGTTATACCTGCCCACAAGACCTGCCAAACAGTCAAAACACCATGGGCTGGAGGAGGAGCGCCCCAAGTCGCCCACAAGCATACAATAAATGCCAGGGCAGCACTAGCCCTGGGGCGTCCCAAAGGGAACAGGAGGAAGAGGCTGGAAGAGCGCACGGGAGGGATTCCAGGAGAGGGAGGAACAACAACGGACTGGGGAAAGAGGGTGCCTAGACCCCCTCCTGTGGTTGCACACACCCTGCCGCCACCAGGGCAAGAGAAGCAGTTCAGTATGATTTCTAGGCAGACCTAAGGCTGCTGCAGGGCCAGTGTGCCCACATCTGAGCCCGGCTGGGTTTCCCATACTTTCTACCCACGCAGAGCCTGCTGAGTGCGGGGCCCGGGGTCCACGTCGGAAACAGGTTCCTTCAGATGCCCCCTCTCCCTCCGATGGCCAAGAGAGTTTCAGGCTCCTGGCCTGTCCTTGGGCGCGGCAGTGACAAAGAAGGCTGGGCCCTCTTTGGGCTGAGGGAAAGAGCGCTTGGCCTCTCAGGCCACCCGGAGCTAGTGTCCAGCCTGTTACACTCTCTGAGCAGTAGCCAGATCTCCCCAGCTCCAACCGCCTGAAAAGCAGAGCAGATGCGGTAGGCGCCAGGGACCCTGCCCTCTGCGCAGCCCGGCCTGGGTGAGCGCGCGTCTTGCGGCTCCCCGATCTGATTTCGAGGAACCAGGAGGGCAGCTGGGAATCCGGCAGCGGCCCTGATTCGGTTCCCAGACGCCCGACCCGCCCAAAGGAGCACTGTGCGACGAGGGACAGAAACCCAAGGGACGAACTGGAGATGTCCCAGGCTCTTTCCTGCCACGAGAAATAAGGCCCTTCTGGTTTTAAAAGAAGAAGAAGAAAAAAGGAAAGGTTTCTGGGCGCAAGTGTCGCAGGGCAGCCACTTCCCGCCGGGCCTGGGGTAGCTCTTCCTTTTTTGTGAATTGGTGGCGTGTGTACGTTAATATTTTAATTAATCGGGAAAATCGAAGTCCGATTTGCGTTATCTGGGGAGCCCCCACACGCCACTTGGAAGGGGTGAGAGAAAAGATGTGCTGGAAAGCAATCTATTTTGCTGGTGTTGGGGGTTAATGACTATTGCCAAAGATAAGTGAATTATCAAAGCTGTTGCGCCAGTCCCATCTCAAAATCCATTACGGGGCCGGCCGTCTAATTAAATACGTAAGTATAATAAAATCATATTTTATGACTATTTGAGGGTAATGAGATTAGTCTTTAGAAGCGATCGCCACATATTAAAAATGCCACTGTCTATAGAATGTTAATAACCTTAAATCAAAGTGTATGGAAACTCCTCACGATAAATTAAAAGAAAATTTCTGTATTCCTAATAAGCCCGTCGTTTTCCACTCACAGCAGACCCCCATGCAAAAGGCAACACTTTTCTTCTGGAAAGACAACACAGAATAAAGTTGGTCATGGGTGGAGGGTGAGGTTGAGAGACGCTTTGTCTCTGTGTGTTCCAAGGCTTGGGGGCTCACACAGGGTGATCGACAGGGCCAGCATCAATGACAGAATATGCTAAGTGCCTTTTTAGGCAGAGATGAAGTTGGGAAAGGGATACAATGCTTGCTTTGTAGCACACTTCCTAAAATGTCCAGCCTGAGCTGTAGGTGCCCGTCCTTGCGCTAAGGCAAGTGTCATGCTTAAAATCATTTACAGTATCTTTAATTCAGATTACACGCGCCAAGGCGATTTAAATCTGATTACCAAATTAGAAGGTTTAAAAACAAATCCTTCTAAATCTGATACTGTTGACTAAAGAGGGGGAGAGAAAGTTCCATAAGCCCATCACATAAGGTAACGATCCTGCCCCAGAAAGAAAGGGGGTTTTAAACCTTTTTGACAACAAATGCAGCTGCCCCGCTATTTTGGACGATATTAAGCGAAAATGAATGCAAATCTGTGTTCGGCAGCCATCTGGCCCGAAATGGGGGAATCAGCTGTCTCACAACAGGCTTGGAGGCTGAATCCATTTCAGCTCATTTTCTACATCATCTGGTCGCGCACCCAAAGCGTGGAAAATACGGTCTTTATCATTCACCAACTTTATCTTTTTTGTCACTCTACTGCTGGCTCTGAGCTGTGAGCACAAGGTCTCGCCGTCCAGGCAGGGTCTCCACCCTAGCCTGCTGCAGAGGAGCCTGGGTGGGCAGCCCCCACCCCATGCCACCCCCAGATTTTCGATTTGATGGGCAGCGAGGGACAGAGCACCTAAGCCAGGCGGTGGGGGAGGGGCTGCCGGTCAAAATCCCCAGAGCCTTCCGAGGTGTTGGGAGCACCTCCCTCAGGAGCCCCGCCCCACACCTCGCAGTTTCTGGGAGAGCTAAGAAGCCAGAGTCCAAGAGGAGAGCACCAGAGAACTGACTTGTACTTTGGAAGTTGTGCAGACCCGCGCAGGCCAGTGACCTAACCCATTCTCCCAGGCAGCTCCTAAGGGTTAGACGGGGGCGTCCAGGGACCCCGTTGGGAAGGACCCAACCTTTACCGTGGGCCCTGCGGGCCGCGACTGCGGCAGCGATCACTCCGGGCCCGGAGCCCAACGCGATTTGCACGGGTGGCCCTAGAGCTGCCGCCGCGCCGCCGCCTCCTTGGAGGGTGGGAAGTATTCCTTTTGTGCGGATTTACGGGGAGAGGCTTCAATGAGCCCCCTCACATTTGCATTTAAATAGCAGCATCAAGCGCTTCGCGTGCCACACACCAGTGGGCTCCCAGATGTCAAGCCGGAGTCAGTCAGATGGCCAGTGCCCAGCTGTCCTCCCTACGTCGTGCCGGAGCAGGCAGTGACCTTAAAGAGACAGCGCTCACCGCCCCTAGAGCCCAGCTCCGGGTGCCGCTTGAAAGGCAGCCCTTGAGTCACACTGTCTTTTGGGCATCACCTGAAATCTGGAGAATGGTCCAACCTCTCAGGACCTGCACCCAGGCCCACTTGGTGCTGGTTGTCCTGGCCGCTGCGCTCCACTAGGTCCTCATCCCCTGCCCACCGGCGGTTCAATGTGCGCCAGGAAGACATATCCCATGCAACTCTATTTATTCCCTGCCCCCACTTCGGTGTGGGGCAGGGCCTGGAAAGGGAGTTGCTGGTGGGGGGAGGGCGGATGGCCTGGTTCTGGCCTCTGATACACTCCCTTGAATTTTTCACCAAATTATATCCTAGAGCACTAGGGATACAGAAGACCAGGTGCGGCAGAGGCAGCACCTACCCAGTGCCCAGGGCGCCGTGTCTGTGCCCTCTCTTGCTCTATTAGCCGCCCAGGGTACCCACCAACCTCCCAACCATCCTTCCAAAAGCAATAAACTCAATTTCTGGAGTTGAGAAACCCCAGCCAGAAATTCCTGGAAGCAGAAGGCCCTGGAGTATCAGAGAGTACACAAGCTCCAGGGGGAGCGGCGCTTTCACAGGGTACAGGGCCATAGGCCCAAGCTACCTGGAGCCTTCGGTTTTTTGAAAGGGTGAGGAACAATGAGCCCAAGTCCCGCGGTTTTGTGTCCACACCACCAGGGTTGAATTTCAGGAGCTACCCACTGCCATATCCTCGGTGCCCCAGGGCCGACTACGCAGTCGCTGGGCCTTCAGCCTTTCCCTAGCCTGGTGGGGTGGGGATGGGGGGTCAGGAGCTCATCTCAGGCAGAGTCTTGCAAAGAACTCCAAAACAGAGAGCAGGGTTGGCTCTGTGCCCGGGGATAGGAGGCCAGAAAAGCTGGAAGAGGAGCACCAAGAAGATCTCTTGCACCATTGACAGGGTGGAACTGCCACCCGCATCGACTCAAGCTGACTGCCTTGGGTAGGCTAGGCCTTGAGGCCCCTAATGGAAGCCGAAGTTCTACCTAATGGCACAGGGTCACTTTGGCTGGTTAACAGAGGAAGAAGACAAGCAAGGGCTCCTTACATGGGCCATTGCAACCTGTTTAACTAAACAGCAAGAGAAGCTGGCCCAGATTCGGTTCTTTCGGGGATCAGAGATTATTCCTTCGCCTCTCTCCAAGAAAAAAATGCAAGCCAATTGGCCTTTGGCAGTTGGAACCAAAGCCGGGCGGTGCACCCCGCCTGCCTTTGAAGGCAAATAACTGCGCGTCTAGTACCTGGCACAGGGGGCACCACTTACACCTCTCCCCTGATCTAGAAGGCAGGGAGCCGGGTGGGGAGTTCATGAGGAAAAAAAGGCAAAAACTTGAGGGTCATAGGCTGTTTTCCGTGCCGCCTCCTCCCACAATATTTATTCCGCATAGCTAAGGTTCCCAAATCCCTACCCCGGGTACAGAAGAATTCTCCGAGTGAAAACGTACAGGCGCCTCCGCAGGAGGCGACCAACTTTGACAAACAGCGCCTCCTGGGGTGGGGAAAGCGGAGTGCTGCGCAGCCGAGAGGAGAGCCTGAGCGCCCACCCGCCTCGGGACTGGTGGCCCCTTCTGCCTCTGCTGGGGTCCCTGACTCCTGGGCATCCAGCGCACCTAGGCCTTGAAGAACTGATCATCTCGGGGACGTGTAGAAACCACCGCGCGCGGGCTAGTCCTAATTGCTGCCCGTGTGCGTCCGTTTTCTGGAGCCACCCGGAGCAGGGCACCTGGCCTGCGCTGGGAGCTTCATGCGCACTCCCTAGCTGGAGAGAAAGGATCAAGTGATTCTGCGGGGAGCGGCGGACATGACAATGAACTAGCTCAACCATCTCTCTGGAAAGCCCCAAGATTCTTCAAATGAAAAGAGTCGATGTACGCCTGGGCTCCAGCAGCATGCGAAATGAGAAGGCAAACACTTGATTATTGTCTCTCTGTCCTTACTTTTTTCCCCCTTGGCTCCTTTGGTCACTTTGGCTGACCCTACAGTTCAGATTGAGCCCTGGGGGCTCTTCAGTCACACCGAGAATCCCAAGTGAAACATGCGCAAGCTTGAGTTTCTCCCATCGCACCTTACAACCTTAAAGGTCGCCTCTCCGCAAAAATGCTCTGGAGGAGCAACTGAGCTTTGAAAGACAGCTGGTGTGTGATGGGGTCTCTCAGACTTTAAAAGGAGCAGCGGTTTAGCAACAAGCTGGGATTTCCCTAGCTCTGTTCAGCTGCATCCTGAAGGCGGTCCTGCAGGATGCACCAGAATGAGCGCTTGGGACACGAAGTCCACGCTGCCCGCCAACTTACAAAGCAAACTTTCCCCAGAGAAGTTTCTGGATCGAACAGCGTGCAAAGTGCGCCAATCAACACTTAAACAGAACCAAACTGTACAAACACGGATCGATCAGATAATTTCAGATATTATAATTGGCTTTAATTAAACACACTGCGTTCTAATTAACTCTGAAATTTTAGCATGCTTTGGGACACTGGTGTCTGATTTGATATTGTCAGTCCAGATGTCCTAATAAAATTGAATCCTCCACTCAAGACTTCAATACTCACTAAGAACAAAATGCAAATTAAATGTAAAACCTAAAGTATCGCCAAAGGTGTAATCAAGAAAGGTGTCTCAAAACTTTTCACTTTTTATTACGCAGTAGTTTAAAAATGCAGATTACATTCTAACAAGACGTCTCCAGAATGTCATAAATCTTAACTCCTTCCTGGACCTGGTGGGTGCCATGCGTGGCTGGAAGACCCAGACCCTCTGAAGTTTGCTAGTGGAATTCCTTATTGAAACAAGGGTTCGTGAACAGGTTAAAGGCGTTGAGGACAAGATGAGGGTAGACCCAGAAAGGTAGCCTTTGACAGCCATTGAGGACTTTCTCTTCCTGGTCCCTCTCTCACTCCTAGCCTCGCGCACCTGAACTCAGTCGCTACACAGCTACACAGCCACCCCAGGACGCAGTTGTGTGCGGTGGGGCTGAGTTAACCAGTGGGTGACCTACTCTGTCGCTGGGACGGCAAAGGATGAAGCCAGCTTGGAGGAAAGAGAAAGCTCCCTGCCCCTGGGCAGATATAATCAAGCCCTCCACCTGGCCTGCACAAACGCTTTGGTCAGGGAGCTTCTGAGAGAGAGAGGGGTTGGACAGCGGGCAGCTGGCAGCAACAGGACTGTTCCTCCAGGAAAGCCAGACGTGGGTCGGGCCGCGTGCGCGCGCGCCCTATGTCTGTGGTGACACACGTTCTGTCACGACTAAGATTCTAAATCAACTCCGAGGGTCTGCTAAATTTTACAGACTAGGATGAGTCCAACTGAAAGGAAGCTATTCCCACATTAAACATGTGTATGTTTTCCATACTAATGGAGTCACTTAAAGCTGTTGCTAATTTAACTTTTTTAAAAGGCCACACGGATGTAATTTGCATTTTCTTTAGGATATTGAAATAAAGAGAAAACTGCTGGGCGGCGAGGCTGCCCAGGGCATAGCTAGGGGCCATGCAGAAATAAAAACAGATAAAGAAAAGAAGAAAGAAAGAAACCGACTTCTCTTCTAGACTATTAATAAGCAATTTGTCCCGCTGAAATTTACATTGCAAAGAGAAGAGCGCCCGCAGCCGCAGCGGCGGGGCCTGCACAGGCCGGGGCAGAGAACTCCCGCCGCACTGGTGGGGGCAGCCTTTGGGCGACCCGAAACCCCCTTCCCCGGCATCTACACGCAGCTTTGAAGTTGGTGTCCTTGCTACCAATCCACCGACCCCCGCCCAAAACACGCGGCATCTCCAGGCCACTGTCAGCAGGGGCTGCTTTGGGGGAAAGAGGGAACTGGAACTTGGGACTAAGCCAGCGCCCCCCACACACACACACAACTGGGGCCACAGTGGGTGATGGGGAGGGTGTCCCGGGGAATGTCTCTTTGCCCAGGGACCCTTGGACTTGCGGACCCCCAGTCCCTACTACTCCTGCCCAGGCCTTAAGCTAAAAAGAAGATAATAAGGACCATTTTGTTTTTCCGGCTTGGCTAAGCTGCCGCCCTGGTTCAAGTGAACTGCTAGTGTGAAGCTGTGTCCCACCCCGCCCCCCCCTCGTCACTGCCCCCGCCGGCGCGCCGCCCGCTGGAGCAGTGGCTGGCGAGCCTAGCGTGGGGCCAGGGCGCCATCTATGGGCGCCGCACGGCTCACGCCACCGCCGCCCTGGCCTCCGAGCTGGCTCCACCTCCCGCCGACCCGCGCTCTCCCGCGCTTGCACCTCAAGGCCTGCCACTTATCACAATTATCCGACGCACCTGTGCTTTTTTGCTTATCAAACACTACTTGCGAGTGATGCCAAGTTCTATGCACTAGATTAAAACTTCCCAAATGAAGGCGCGCTCCTGCCTGCGATTTTTAGGCGCGAGATGAATAAAAGACACGAAATGTAAGGATAACACAATTTGATTTGTTAGTCTAACTCCGCGATTTGAGACTTGATGTCCCCAAAGACCAGGCGAGCTTTTCCCCTTTATTTATTTTTATTAAAACATCAATCTACGCTGGAGCTGGGTGAACTCGGTTTCACCTGGAGAACATAAAATTCTCCATACCCGAGAAATAAGCACCTTTCATAAATCAATGGTATTCCTGACACATCGATCAATTTGGGGTTGTTAATCCGAAAGCAGGAGTTTTAATTGCTTCCCGCGCTCTCATCCAAGCACCGACACGCCCACTCTTCCCCCCCCCCCCGCCTCCCCCCAAGGTTCTTACTTTTGCTGGGGTTGGGGGTGGAACAGAGATCGAAAAATCCGGGTACTTCAGCTAAAGCCCCAGAAACCTCGATCTGCCTGCCACGGGGATCCTCCCTTGCCTTCCCGGGATCCTGCCAAGAGGCCAAAGGGACCCGCTACCCAAGCCGCTAGGCATTCCCGCAGTCTTCGCCCGCGGCCACCGCGCTCCCGATCACCGCAAAAGTTCCCCAGGAGGCCAGGACCTCGCGCACCAGGGATCAGGCAACGCATCCAGTGCCCGTCTCCCGGCTGCACCGCATAGCCCGCCCCTGCACCCTGCAGCCGGCCCTGGAGCTCAAGTCCCACCGCCCGCGACGCGCGAAGTTCAACTTTGCGGGCTCCGAGGTCACCGTGGGGCCGCGCTGGGGCGGGAGGCCCTGACGGGATAGCGCGGATACGCGCGCTTACCCGAATGGTAGAGCCTCTCCTCCGACGGGCGTGGCGGGCGCCGGGGCCGTGAGGTGTCGGCGTCGCCTGAGGCAGCCTGGAGGTGTGCGGCTCCGCGCCTCCCCACGTTCCCACCTCCTGCCCTCCGGGAAGAGCCCACGGCCCGGCCGCGGGAGCGCACTACGCACGCGCCGCGCTGCCTTCCACCGCGGGCGGTGGCGGCGATGCGGCGGGCGGGGGGCCGAGCAGGGCGCTAGGAGGTGCCTGAGGCGACCCTGCAGCCCGCCCGCTGAGGTGCCTCGGGGCCACAGCTGCGTCCGCGTTAGCCGCCTGGGGGACAGGCCTCGGGGGAGCCCCCGGGGCCACGCACGGGGGCCCCTCTGCCTGGAGGACTCCTTGCGAAGACTGGAGCGGCTCCTTCATGCAGGGCCCTAAGGGCAGTAGTAACCCGCCGTGACCCAGAGAGTGCATCCGGCCTGGAGCAAGCACCAAATGGGTGGACACTTCTGCACTTCTGGAAGCGGATCCCAGGATCCGAGTTGCTAGAAGCTGTCGATGTAAACGCGTGCTCACTCTCCCTCAGGCAGAAGATGGGTCAGGGTCTCCTGTTCTCTTAGTGTAGGTGAAGACAGCTCCCAACCATCTATTGCTAATTTAACGAGATGCACTCTACTGAGTCATTAGAGAGTCAAGAGGTTGTTCACAAAGAAAGCAAGACCAGGATTCCCCGGGAAGCCACCAGGGGGAAAAAATACCTGGCCAGCTCCAAGGTAGTCGGCTTCCAAGACAGCTTCTGCTGGCTAGGGCCTTAGCTGCCCTCTGGGGGCCAGACAACCCCACCACCCCCTCCTCCCTCCACCAATGATGTCACTCAGCAAAGGTGGAAACTTTATTAGACATCTGTAGCTCCATCTCCAAGAAAAGAGGTCCAGCATTCCTGACCTGAGGTTGGGTTGGAAGACAGCTAGACACTTGACTCCTCTTCCTCTCTCTAATGTATCCTTCGGCAGGAAATGGGAGCTAATTTCTGCCTGCTCCTTTCAACCAACCCCAAATCCAACACAGACCTCTGAATAAACAGTTTAGGGCACCCAGGTTGATCTTTAACGGAAGCTCACACTTGTTCCCTCATTGCTTTAACCCCCCTGTTTTTGGTCCCCAGACTTGTCCTCTCCTCCTTATTTCAACCTTTTGTAGTGAAAGTTGTTGTGCTGAATCATGAAATCTTACTGGAAGAGAAAAGTTATTTTGGGCCATTTATTTAGTAAAAAGCACTCTAGAGAATGCAACCCAGAAAAGTGCTTTATTATGATAGCTTAGTGTACGACGAGAACTAAATAACGAATATTTCCCCCTTGTCATCTTCACTTGGGAATCATTTTTAATGCAAGCCAGCACGAAGCCATTTAGGCAATATACAATATTTTAAGACATAAAATTACCCATGTCCTTAATAGCAGCTAACATGCATTGACTGTTATGTGCCAAGCACCCAAGACAGACCCAAGTTCTCAGGAAAGGTAAGGGGTGTGGCCTGCCACACTTCCAAGAGATTGCGGCTTCGAGTCCATTATTTTAGGATCATAATGGCTCTGCTGGTGGCTTCAGAGGCCATAGGAGGGGTGCTTTCACTGTCTCCAAGTTTTAGGGTTTTTTAATATATATATTTATTTTTGTATTTGTGTGTGTGTGTATGTATGTGTTGGCATGTGTGTGTATGTGCTGGTATGTGTGTGCCATAGTGTGCATAGGGAGAGTAAGGACAACTTGCCAGAGCCAACTGTTTCCATCTACATGAGGGTCTCAAGAATGGAACTCAGGTCATCAGTCAAGATTGATGACAAGAACTTTTACCCCTCTGAGGCATCTTGCTGGTCCCTCCACATTTCTCTCCAGGAGTTTGATGAGATGGGACAGAATAACCAGGGAAACTCAGTTCCCCTCATGGTGAATTGGGGACATCTCCTTCCCCACCCTCCTCCTTCCTGCTTTTCCATACCTAGCCTGGCCACCCCTCTGTTTAGTCTTTCCCCCTCACCTCTCTCAGAGTCTGCAGTCCTTGGGCTCTTCTCCTATAAACTGATCCTACCCCATCTTTTTTATCTTTTTCTTAGTGCCTAGAAAAGGAAACTAAGGCTATACTCTTGGCTGGTCCTCAAGTAATATTGCTTCCAACTAGCCTTGTGGACAGTAACCTCTGCTTGCTCTCCTCTCCCATACCCACCCGCCGAGAGGTATTGGTCACTTAGGCACATAAAGGAGGCCACAGATTCCTCTTCAAATGCAAACAAGCACCAAGGTGTCTGTTAATCTAAACAAGAATAATCAATCCCTGTAAATTGGACGCTATTGCCCCTCCTCCCTTGCTCATGAATATTCAACTATGCCATGAAGCCCTGTGAGCTATGGCAGTGTTGAAGAAGGCTGTGCCCTCAAGGAGTTTGCGATTTAGAAGAATCCTTGTTATTATACACAGACAAAGGAAAAGTGCTTTTGTATTACGAAGAACTTCAGAAGAACTGACAGCTTAAGCCAAATTCTCTTCGGCGTGTCAAAATCAATGTCCCTGTCATCTGTCATTGTTCGGATGTGTAATCTTTGTCATTGGCCACTGTACCTAGAAGCAGACACTCAAGATGTCAATATTCAAGCTTGCTTCAATATTTGCCTAGAGCTCTATGCCCATGAGAAGCAAGTTTGCTGTAGCCACTTTCTCAGCATCAAGCATGTGATGACCGAGAGAAGGTAGGTACCTTGTGCCCGGCAACAGCTCACAGAAGGCCAAGGACTTGGAGAAAACACTGGCCCCCAGTCTGGAAATAAGAACTCCATGTCTGGGACTTTTAAGAAACAGTACTTGGGGAAGTATTTAGGTTCTCTGCGATGTGTCTCCTCCTGAGGAGGCCTACCTTCAGGAGGTCTGAGCCCAGTTGTCCCTTTCTAGTCCTGTTGGCTCACACATGTGCGCTTCTGCAGAATAACTTATTTGTATTAAAGCATGGAGTTCAGTTTCTGGATGCACTCACTTCTAGCCATTTTCAAACACAGGCAAAATTAAACAGAAGGCATCACAGACCTTGTCCCCATCCCTACCCGCGGCGATGCTTATTGCTTGACCATCTTGCAACCACCTAACACACACAGTGTGTATACACACACACACACACACACACATGTAAACACACACCCAATTTGTAAAGCCATTCACTGACCTATCAGAGACAACACTCTTAGAGAAAATTTACTTTCCCTCCCCCAGAAGCTGCCAACTGTCAATAGTTAGGCTCAGTTAGGCTTAGAGACCCATGGGCACCTCCCCTCTGCATGCTGGAATGTTGCCTGGATTGCTGTTGTGCAGGTCTTATGCAGGCAACCCCAGCTGCTGTGAGTTCATAACTGCATGGTCTTGTTATGTCCAGAAGACGTTGCTTCACTCTGGTCCTCCCTGACCACTGATTCTTATAATCTTAGCTCTCTCTTCTTCTAAGGAGGGGTGATACTGATGTCGCATTTGGCTTTCTCTGTCTATTTGTGACAGGGTTTCATGTAGCTAGCCTGGGCAGGAGAACTCATGCCGTCAGGGGTGAGACTAAACTTCTAACCCTCCTGCTTCCACTTCCAGAGTGCTGGACTCACAGGCATGCACCACCATACTCGGGTTATACAGTGCTGGGAACCAAACCCAGGGCTTCCTTCATGCTAGGCAAGTACTCTGTCAACTGAGCTCCAGCCTTGTCCTGAAATGCCCATTGAGCGTAGCCATCAGCTCGAGACTCCCATTCCCCTTCAACTAGTACATTCTTTCCCACACAAGAAGGAAGTCTATCAGAGAGCAGCTTCTCTTGGCTTCTGGGGAGCTTGTTCTTTGGTCTAGAGATATACCTGTCTACTTTGACCAGAAAGACCCTCTATAGGCCCTCGTAACGGTCCTCTCTGGGCATGGAGGTTAGAAACTATGCCTCGCCTCACCCGACTCTGAAACCTGCTCAGTTGGCCACCTGCCACTTCCCGTGTACTTATAGATGTGATCCTGTGGGCTCATTGGTAGCAGTCCAATGCATCTTTCCAGTACATTCTGCCTGTAGTACACATTCTCTACAACCTTCTACAAAATCAAAGAGAGATGGCATGTGTTATGGAGAAAGCCCCTTGGGCAGGACACCAAAGGGCAATGGGCTTAAGTCTCACTCTCTAAAGCCAGACTTTCCAAAGGCCAAAGATAGTGGCCTTGTCTGACAGGGAGACAGAAATCCAGAAGTGTTTACTGCTTCCAGGCAGGGAGAGAATTCTGAATCAAGATGCCACTAGGAAGACAAACAATGCCCACAGGCCTTTCTTGGGCCTGTTTCTCACAGTTTGTTTCATCTATCTGGCTTGAAGGGTGATATCATAGGGCCAGCATGGTACCCACTGACTGAGACTGCCAATATCCACTTAGACCTCTCGTCCAAGTACTGCTACATAGCAGACTACTGAGCAGTCCTGGGAAGTCCACTCTCGGCTGCTGGGGACATGAAGCTAAGCACAGCTCCTCTCTGCTTATGTCCATGTTACATTCAATGATGCAATGTATCGAGTGTAGAAATAGGTGGCAAAGACATCTTTATGGGAACAGGGCAGGGATGTTTGTGAGAGCCTGGGGAAAGGCTAGGATTCGGAACTCGGTTGAGGATGCGAACTGATCATTGCTTGTTTCCTTTCTGTTGGGCATCATTGCTTGAATTTTATACTTAGCTTGACTTCCCATATAATCAAGGAAAGAGGAAAATGAAGCTGTTTCCCTCCATTTAGAAGCAAGAATAAAGAAAGGAAAAGAAAAAGAGAATGGGAGGAGGGAAGGGAAGCAGGGAAGAAATGGAGAAAGGAAAGGGGAAGAAAAAGGGAGGAAGGGAAAGGAGTGGGGAGAAAGAGGTGGATGAAGGAAGAGAAGGAGAGGAGAGATGGGGGAATAAGAGAGGAAGGTAGGAGAGAAAATGAGGGAGAGGACCTTAACCTAGGGAAAGAAGGTGAGCCTTCTAGGTGTTGGCTCTATGGATCTGTGTGGCTCAGCTCTTCCTGCTTCTGTCGTTCATCCTTAGTGGCCCTACATACTGCCGCAAAATGTCCTGGGAGGGAGTAAAGCAGACCCAAGTGAAATGAAGACTGTTCCTCTGTGCCATAGTTGGAGCCGTTGGAGCCACTGTCTCACCTGATCAAGAGGTCTGATGGTAATCTGAGATCTTCTGTGCCATCCCCAACTCTTGGTACTTTTCTGTTTGCAGGGTCTGTCTGAGGTGTCCTCAGAGATAAGAACAGAGGCAATAAGAGACTAGAAAGCTGATTTCCCAACCTAGTGCCTTCCTGCCCAGACCAGAACAGAGGAAGGCTCTCCAGATTGAAGCACGATTAATAAAAAGTCAGAGACAGATATTGGGGTTCAACCTGAAGACCAGAAAAGCAAAGCAGCTAGTCACTGGCTCTTACCTCGACCTCAGTCCAAAAATGGTGATCCTGCCTCCAGGAAACTTCAGAATGAGACCGAGACTAAGAGCTTTGTCTCCTCCCATTTTATAATCCTCTCTAGTTCTGGACTTAAGGGCATACAACACTACCGCCTGGTTTCAGTGGCAAGCTAGTTTGGCTACTGGTATTAAAGGGGTGTGTCATTGTGGCTACTGGAATTAAAGGTGTGTGTCATTGCTGCCTGGTCTTTAAGGCTGACCAGTGTAGCTATTTTGCTTTTCTGATCCTCAGGCAAGCTTCATTTATTAAAATACAAATGAAATGCCACTATATCAGCCAGCCACAGAGATCCTACCTTTGATATACCTTTGCAAATTGGGACCACTGCTCCAAGTTCCTGGTCCTAGAGCAAAGAGAAGTAGAAGATGCCTGAGCAGAGGGTGTAGGCCAGAATGGAACCTACCTGGGACCCATCCCATTGTCACCTGTTCTACCTGTAGCATGGGAGTAAAAGAGGTGGGTGCAGCAAACCTCAGCAAGTCTTCTAGTCTACCAAGATGTATAAGTGAGTCCATCTTGGAAAAAAAATGTCCACCAATCCCTGGGCTCAGTGTGTGTGTGTGTATGTGTGTGTGTGTGTGTGTGTGTGTGTGTGTGTGTATGTGTGTGTGTGTTGGGGGTATTAGTAAGCATCACCTTAACATAGACAGCTAATACAGACAACATCACCATGGTCCTTTGGGAGTCTAGGATGCAAATGACCTAGCTGCATCAGGGGGTATAGGCTTAGACTCCTGACTCGGTGCCGACTGGCTAAGGCCTACCCTGTAAGACAGCTGACTAAGCACTTGTAAAGCCCATTGCTTGTAGCAAGGCAGCCCCACCTGGGCAGAGCTGACCCCTGAAGAGCATAGATGATGGCTGCTGGTGTCACAAGCACACTGATGTCAAGGCAGGACACCCCAGTGTAAAGGAACTCAGGAATCCTGCAGGGTACTAGCTCTCCACTACACACCTGAACTGATAAGAGACCCTAGAGAGAGTGTGAGTAAGGCGGGCAGGCAGGATGTAAATGTGCTATTTTTAAGAACGAAGTTGTGTGTGCAACCAATTTGTATTATCTTTTATTCCTTTAATTAGTTTTAGACGGAATCTTATTGCTATGGAGCCAAGAAGGACTTTGAACTTCTCATTCTCCTCCTGCTTCCTTGTCCCAAATGTGTGTGCTGAGATTATAGGTGAGCACCACCTTGCCCAGTGTGCCAATATGTTTTGTCTATAATTTAAAATAATTTAAAGAGAATCACCCAACATGTAAAGGAGGCTTTCTAATGCTTTGATAATCTGGAATTTTGGCAAGTCTGCTTTACTTGACAAAGACGCTCAGATACCCATGATTGGGGAAGCAAGCTGGATTCCTAATCTTGAGTGCTAATGTGCTAACTGGAGTGGAAGAGTTAAGCATATTCTCTCCTCATCCCTGCATTTACACCAAGAATAAAGAAATTCTTGTGGCTGGTCCTCTAGGTGAGAAAGATGACTTCCCAGCGAAATGCACACACTGGATGGAACTTGGGAACAAAAGCGCCTTCTCATTGCTGTCTATGTGGCTGCTTTTCCAGTTTCTAGACCCTGAGCAACAGGTTAAGAAGAGAGGCCATGCAGCAGCTGACAGAAAAGGAAGACTGAGAAAACCCAAACTCCAGGGCAGACATAGGACATGGAGGCCTCCAGGAGAAGCATGTAAAGGTTAGTTGGGCTGTTCTTCGAGGCATGTTTCCTGTGCAACTAGGTTTTTTCTGCTGGGAGTGTCTCCTCAGTTCAAAGCAATACATTTTCATATGTAAATGCTCCCAACAAGAAGGAAAGAAAAGTACTGAAAAACATAAACCATAAACTCCTTGAATTTATTTTTAAAATTACATTGACTTATTTGGGTGTAAGGGACTTAAGGACTATGGTAGGCACATGGAGGTCAGAGGACAATTTGCAGAAGTTGGTTCCCTCCTTCCACAATGTGGGCTCAAGGGATGGGACTCAGGTCACCAGACTTGGCAGCAAGCACCTTCACCCACTGAGCCATCTCTCTGGACCACTTCTTGCACTGAATGTTCAGATGATGAGAAACTCTGTATCCTTTTTCGCTTTGTGAGTTATGTCACCAGTCCAAGCTTCATTTGAGGGATGATGCAGATGCTCACCTCTGAAAGATTTACATAGTACTGGCCTGTCACTCAGCCAGTTTCGATTCTGAAAAACGTCCCCAAGACTCCAGTCCCTATTTTGCTAAGAATGGACTTAGAATCCAGATTCTGCTTGTTAGTCAGCTGGCCTTAAATATAGAGATATAGTCCTGGGTTCTCCAGATGTGTCTATATAGTTTCAGGATTCTTACAGTGCAGAAAAGAAACGTAAGAGTGACAAGATATAGCCACAAAAAGGTCAAAAAGTCTCAAAATGTGAGAGGGGTTCCCCTGCCATTGCCAAAGGGGCTTCAGGTTGAATGTGAGATTGGATAGGAAGCCAGGGCAGCCACAGAAAGCAGCTGGCTCACAGGCAGCAAGGAAGAGGATTCTAATGCCATCAGGGTGAGGAGCTGAATTTGGCTAAGGACACCGAGGTCCAGGTGAGAATCAGCCCAGCTCGATGTCAGCTTTGTGAAACCCAGCAGGGGACCCAGACTGACCCTTCGCACTTGTGATCCATGGATACATGGGACAATCAGTAGGTGGGGGTCCGAGCAGACCATGAATAGCAAACCCCTTTGAAGCCCAGAGGCCAATGCTCACTGCCAGCTTGTACCACATCGGTCAGTTGTCACTTGTGCAAACCTGCCCAAAATGCATTGGCTAAAAGCAGGCTCTGCTCCATCACCCAGGCAGGTATAGCGGTTCATCCAGGACAGCTCTGCTGATTAGCGGCGGGGGCTGGTTTGGATCCATCCACCTGGCTGAGGTTCTTTTGAGGTCTCTGTGTACCCCATTTCTTGAGACCAGCAGAGTGCATGCTTCTCTTGGCAGTGACAGAGCTGAGGGGTGAGCCCAGCTGCAAGAGAGTATTCAGGACTCTGCAGCATCCACTGGCCTGAGCAAGGCAGGTAACCAAGGGAAGACCACGGTAAAGGGCACAGTGGAGCAGTACTGACCAATGGCAACTGAGAGAAGATCTGAGAAAACTGCCTGGGTGCCCTGTCTGAGACTCCTGCACAGCTAAGGCTCTTGAAGTCTATCATGTATCTCCACCCTTCCTTAGTTCTGATCTGATCCTTTGCCCACCTTAAACATGAGGGTGATTGTTGGTGGAAGCCGTTTGTTCGTTCCCGGCTGCCCAGACTCGAAATAACCACTCAGATACTATATTATTTGCAATACTGTTTGGCCAAAAGCTTAAGCGTATTGCTAGCTAGCTCTTACATCTAGAATTAACCCATTTCCATTATTTTATATTTTACCACAAGGCTTGTGGCCTACCAGCAAGATTCCAGCTGGCATCTGGTGTCTTTCCCCTCTGACAGCTACATGGTGTTTCACTGACTCTGCCTTCTTTCTCCCAGCATTCAATTTAGTTTTCCCTGCCTATCTCTGTTCTTCCCTGCTATAGGCCCAAAGCAGAATTTTTATTAATCAATAAAAGCAACACATACACAGAAGGACCTCCCACACCAGGTGATGTCACAACTTTTCCAAGTCTGATGCACCATTCCAGGAACTTGACTCTAAGGGTGGTTTAGAATGTAGGCTGTTCAGTGTCTTGGCAGTGGAATGGTCTGGGGGATACTGTCCTCCAGAAAAACTCAGGGAAACAGCTCTGCTCTTCTCCTGAAGATTCCCCGAGCTTGCATGGAACTTGTCCTCCTGCGGCAGGGAGTTGGAGGGAAGTCTTTTAGGCCTACACAGGTACAGCTATAGAGGGAGAGCCTAGAAGGCAGACCTGAGTTTCTGGTTGAGCCCCTCCCTCTGATCATATCCTGAGTAAGGCATGTTCCTCCCCTGGGGCAGTCCAACCTTTCACAGTGGTGTCTTCTACTAATGCTGACCCCTTGGGTTTTAGTTTCCTCACCTATAAGATGGGGTGATAGTAACTACCACATCATGTTCTTGCACATCAGAGGTTCCGTGCATGCTCAGTGCTGGTTGGCATCCTGCTGTCCATCGCTATTTTGTTGTCATGGTTACCTTGGTCTGCTGCTTCTCTCTTAAGCTGCCTAGTGGGATGGTTGTTGTCTTCATGTTTTTGTTTTGTTAGATCCCTCTCTGCAGCTGTCCCCTTCCTTACTCCATCCCAAGGGATACCGTTTAAGTCTATGTTGTAAGCAACAGAAAACCAACTTCAACTGGCTTAGGCGGAAAAAAAACAGAGAGAATTTTTGTAGACTCATGCATCAGAAAGCTAACATCAGAAAGACTACAGCCAGGAGGGACTTAAACAATTTCATCAACAGCCTGTCTGTATCCTTTGGGGGTATCTACCTTATCCTCAGGCTTAACCAAGTGGCCAGGCAGCTCTAAACAATCCCTCGTGGTACCCAAGTGACTGTTATAGCATCAAAGCACACACTCTCATTTCATACTGCACAAGAAAAGTGGGGCATGACTCCTCTGACAGTTTCCATGTAAGAAAGAAGGGAGAAGACATTTTCCTCTTATCCAGAAGACTTATCCCTTAAGACTAATGCTCAGAGCTGGGCCTGTGGTGGTGCACACCTTTAATCCCAACACTCAGGAGGTAGAGATGGATCTCTGTGAGTTCCAGGACAGCCAGGACTACACAGAGAAACCTTTTCTTGAAAAAACAAAGAAAGGAAGGGAGGGAGAGAGGGAGGGAGGGAGGGAGGGAGGGAGGGGAAGAAAGAAAGAAAGAAAGAAAGAAAGAAAGAAAGAAAGAAAGAAAGAAAGAAAGAAAGAAAGAAAGAAAGAAAACCTGAGCCTCAGAGAGCTGTGAACTTCTACAGAAACAACGAGGACCTGGGGGTGCCACTAACTCTTCAGCCTGCAAGGAGGAGCAGAGGAAGTGACTTCACCAAGGGACATATAGTCAGGACCATTGCAGAAGATCCAGCTGGTGAGGACTGCACTGTCCTCATCTCCAGGGTTGCTGCTTATTGCTCTTGAAGTAGTTACATCAAATGGTTGTCTCTCAAAGGATAGAGGGTTTTCTTGACAGGTCAGCGCTTGTGGAGAAGTGGCCTAGTGGAGAATTGTCCCCAAACAAAAGGATTTGGACAACAAGATGCATCCTCCGTAGCAGGTCACCCTACGAAAGGGAAAAGATCGTAAAATAAGAGACTCAGATGTTTGCCTCAGCCTTCTTCTAATAATGTAACTCAGCTATTTAATTTCTCCACAGGAGCTACTGCCAGAGGCTTTTAGTCTTCTCCTAGGAGACACACTTCCCTGTGTCTGGATGCTCAGGTCTCTTCATGGAGGGGTACACATCTTTGGGCGGACCATTAAGGTGGAGCATCCCTTTTCTACAGATCTTTCTCCTACCTCGACTTAATGCCAAAGTCTCTAAGACCAAATTTTAGCCAAGAGTAGGGCCCCCAGGTGGAACAAACCTAGCTTCATTCCTTACCACGCGCAGGGTGGAGTCTGGAAGCAAATGCTCACTCTACTGCGTGAACAGGAACCTTCTGTTTTTAGCTGCTGAATTTTTTGAGAATATTTTTGTTCATAGCAACTCATGCTGCTTGTGGTGACCAGCTCAGATGCTGAAACTGAGGACTTCCTTGGACCACAAAATTTTGCCTCAAAAGACCTCCATGGATCACAGGCATTGAGAATAACTCTTGATCTATGATGTCATAATCCATGCTGTTTAAGGAAAAGACTCCTGAGGAATCTATCAGGGTTCAGGTGTAATAAATTACACCTTATTTTAGTTTTTAAAAAATGTGGGGCTAGAGATAGCTCAGCAGTTAAGAGCACATGTTGCTCTGTTAGAAGACCCAGGTTTAATTTCTAGCACCCGTGCATTTCACCATGGTTCGCAACAATTCACAACTTGAGTTCCAGGTGATCTGATGTGCTCTTCTGACTTTTGCAGAGCCCAGGCAGGCACATGGTACACAGGCATGTACACAGGTACACAGGCAAAACAGTATATACATTTTTTAAAAAATCTTTCAAAGTTACAGAGAAACCACAAAATGAAATCTTTAAAATTGTGGCGATTTGAGAGAAGATGGCCCCCAGAGGGAGTGGTACCATTAGGAGATCCAGCCTTGTTGGAGGAGGTGTGTCAATGTGGGGAGACTTTGAGGTCTCTTGCTCAAACTTCCCTCAGTATGACTTTCAGTTGACTTTCTGTTGCTTGCAAGATGTAGCAGTCTCAGCTCCAGCACACCACCATGTTCCCTATCATGATGGTAATGGACTGGACCTCTGGAACCATAAATGAGCCATTCTAATTAAATATTTTTTATAAGAGGTGCCATGGCCACGGTTTCTCTGCACAGCAATAATAGCAGATTCATTGATTTTATGGGCTTTCTTATAACCTAGGTATAGAGCCAAAGGTCAACACAGTTCATTAAAAAGATAAAACAGGCTGATGAGATGGCTCAACATGTGAGGGCACTTGCCGTCATGTTTGTCGACCTATGTTTGATCAACAGAACTCCCGTATGAAAGGGGAGAACCAACTCCTGAAAGTTGTCCTTTGACCTCTGCTCACCATAGCATACCTGTGCCAGCACTGACACACACCACACAGTAATAATCACTAAATTAAAGGAAATAGAAACAACTAAAAGTAGGCTCTAACACAAGGAGGTGTCTAATAAAAATAGAGTAGTTAAGCTGAGCGGTGGTAGCGCATGCCTTTAATCCCAGCACTCAGGAGGCAGAGGCAGGAGCATCTCTGTGAGTTCGAGGCCAGCCTGGTCTATGAGAGCTAGTTCCAGGACAGGAACCAAAAGCTACAGAGAAACCCTGTCTCAAAAATCAAAAAAAAAATAGAGTAGTTAGACAATAAGTGCTGTAATACAGCCAAATACCATGGTGGCCCTCCCCATATGTGATGGCTAGGAGCCAAGAGATGAGCCTAGGCATTTACCCTTGAGGGATATTAGCACCCAGCTGAAGAGGCTGAATGGAGGATCAGAAGGTATGCTATCACTCAGCAGAAATGAGGTAGTGCCTCACCCCATAGTGCCAATGGGGTTACTCACCCACCGTTGCTATGGCAACGAGATATCCCATGCCACCTGGCAGCAATGACCCAAACAATGCTTCAACAGAAGCAAGACAATGTTTCAGACCAACTAGAACCGAAAATTCAAAGAAGATGGAAATCTAAACATAATACGCAAAACACCCAGGTCTCAATCAAAGGCTGCTCATCATACCAAGAACCAAGATGGTTTCAAAGAGAATAGAACATTACAACAAACAGATGCTAACATCCAGGTAGGGATGGAAATGACGATGTAGACCAGGTTAGCCACTAGTAGTCTATATCACCTGGAAGCTTTCAAGCCAGCTGTCAACCAACAATTGAAACTTATGGGAAAAAAATGAAAGTCTCAAGAAAGAAAGACATAAGGAAGACACACATGGAAGCTTTAGAAATAAATAATAACATAATTTAAATTTAAAAGCATAACAGCAGAATGAAGTAGCTGGAAGAAAGAATTAAAAAAAACAAGGAGAAGAAGGAAGAAGAAGAAAAGAAATTAGTTTAAAATAGAAAAAATAGGAGTTTAAAAGTGAACAGAGCCAAGCATGGTGGTGCACGCCTTTGATCTCAGCATTCAGGAAGCAGAGGCAAGTCGATCTCTGTGAGTTCAAGGCCAGCCTAGTCTGCATGTGAGTTCAAGGCCAGTCAAGGATACATAGAAAGACCTTGCTTCAAAATAAAAGACAAATGAGCAAACAAAAAAGTGAGAGTCTGAGGTACAGGTGAGATTTTCCGAAGAGCTGTTCTCACTAAAGAGTCAAGAGTGTGTGCTGGGTGTGGTGTAGAGAGATAAGAGGAAGGCTAAAATGCACTCAGCAACGTGATGGATAAACATTGTCCAAATCGGGCAAAATGCATAAGCCGCAGAATCAAGCTGCTGGGCAAACAGGTTTCAGAAATCCACAACAATATACATTCAATCCACCCTGGAAGCTAAGGAACGAGGGGAATATTCTGGAAGCAGGAGCAGAGGAGGTGCCTTACTTGCATGAGAAAGGAGATCTACGGCTGTGGAATTCTCATCAGAAACCATGGGACCCTCAAGGAGCTGGCGCAAAACACTTCAAGTGCTGGGAAAATGAATTGTCAACCAAGTCCCATACACAGGTTATAAACTGTTTCTCAGTATCCAGGGAGCAATCGAGACATTTTCTGATGGATACTGGGAGAAACTGCTGCCTGAAATTATACCTAAAAACAAGTTCTCTAAACTCTAAAGAAATAAAGAAAGAAGGGACACTAGGAGAAACAAAGAACCCAATAGTTAACTCAAAATGGAAGTCTAAAGAAGTATTTGCAACGGTGTGACTCCGGCAGTATGCAGGGCCACTGGCAGTGGGACCAGGATCTAACTCTAACACATGAACTGACTTTGTGGAGCCCACTCTTGATGGAGAGAGACCTAGCTCAGCCCAGGCACAAGGTTGGAGTAGGGGGTTGGTCCTGCATCAGCAAAGTGATGGGACATACTTAGTTGACTTCCCACGGGAGGCCACTCTGGGGAGTGGGTCGGGAATGGGGCGGGAAGAAGGGGGGAGCAGAAGGAGTAGAGGGAGGGGAAACTGGGATGGATATGTAAGATAAATAAATAAATATAATTAATTAATTATGAAAAATGTTCAAATAACCATAGGAAAGCAGAACAAATGAGAGAAATAAAAAGCAGAAAGAATAAACAAAACCCAGTGTCTTAGTTACTTCCCCCTTGCTGTGATGAAATACCATGGAAGAAGAAAGGAACTTAAGGAAGAGTTTATATTGGCTTACAGACCCAAGGGGCTGAAGTCCATAATGACACACAAGTCTCGATTCTTTTCATCAGCACATGGGAAGAAGAAATTGTGAGAAAGCAAAAGGGGCAGCATCAGGAAGCTGGTGAAGCTCTGACCTCTCAAACCCCGCCCTCAGGGACACACTTCCTTCAGCATGGCTCTGCCTCCAAAGGTCTTACCTAGCTACCCTAAACAGTGCCATCAAATGAAAGCGAAATGCTAAAATTCATGAAACTATAGAGACATTTCTCAAAGAAGCAACATATCAAACCTACATTAAAATGTTAATATTCTTAATGGGCAGTGGTGGCACATGCCTTTAATCCCAGCACTCAAGAGGCAGAGGCAGGCAGATCTCTGTGAGTTTGAGGCCAGCCTGGTCTACAAGAGCTAGTTCCAGGACAGGTCCCAAAGCTACAGAGAAACCCTGTCTTGAAAAACCAAAAAAAAAAAAGTTAATATTCTGAATCCGCCAATAAAAACAAATCAGTGGAATGGGTTTTTTTGTTGTTGTTGTTTTGATAACTCAACTATAGTTTGTGTTTAAGAAACATGCTTCAGCCAGGTAGGAGGCTGAAGAAGAATCATATGAGCTCAAGGGCAGCCTAGTCTACGTAGCAAGCTCCAGGCCAGCCAAAGGCTGCATGGGGAGACACTATCTCCTACAAAAGAAAACAAAGAAACTGTTTTCATATACAGTAATATAGTCAGGCCGAAAGTAGAAAGACTGAAAAAGAGAACTCATACAGACATCAATTAAAAGAAAGGATTAGCTATATTAATATAATATGAAAGTAGAATTGGGAAGAAAGATAATTACCAGGAACAGAAATGAGTCATAACAAGGTTAAGTGTTGTCTCCTAAAAACACAAAACTGTGAATGAAATACATAAATACATGAAGCAAAAACTGATAGACATGAAAGGAAAAACAAAAACAGTATATCTAGCAATACAACTGAAGATTTCAGTGCATTATCTCAAAGAACAACTAGAAAATCAGCATAGACAGAGAACTCAACATAGCACCACCAACAATTTGATGCAACCAGGACCTGACTGATATTTACAGAACATTCCAATTAATAATAACATTAGACCCATTCTTTCCAAGGATCTATGAAAGATTCCAGTGTAGACAAATATCTAGACCATGGGACAGAGCTCAGCAAAGAAGTAAAGTCATACAGAAGGTGTTCTCTAATTGCAGTAGAGCTAAACTCACAGGTTTGCTTTGTTCTTTGTGAAACGGGGATTTGCCGTATGACTGAGGTTTGAGAATATTATGATCCTCCTGCATCAGCTGCTGAAGAAACTGGTATTACCACTGTATACCACCATGCTCAGCTTTCCACTTGTGTTCAGTAACAGAAAAGCCCCCAACACTTGGAAGCATTGCAGGATGAGATTCTACCACCTTATGACTCCAAGAGAAAGGAGTGAGGGAATAAGCCACAAACATACTCCACGCTACTGCACTCTGAGACACAAGTAAGGCAGGGTTGAGGGGCAAACCTAACATTTAATGTGTGCATTAGGAATGTGCCGGGCAAAGTGGATTTTCACAAGATGAAACATAAGACTTAAGTTATCATCCTTTATGCAAAACTTGGTACAAAACACATATAGGCATATAAGCAAAATATTAACAAACAAAGAACTAAGAATAATACAGAGGAGGCCAGTGAGGTGCTTCAGCAGGTAAAGGTACTTGATCTCCCGGTCCTACATGGTAGAAGGAGAGAACCAACTCCTGCAGTTGTCCTTTGACCTCGTGTGTGTATACACACAATAAATAAATAAATACAATAAAGCTATTTAAAATGACAAAAGCAGAAGAGGATTCAGGGTTAGTCAGAGTTCTTTAACCTGACAGAAAAGCAAACTAATATATGTGTGTGTGTGTACTTATATGTACACATGTATACTTAGATATATGTGTGTGTACTTATATGTACACATATATACTTAGATATATGTGCATGTGTACTTATATGTACACATATATACTTAGATATATGTGCATGTGTACTTATATGTACACATATATACTTAGATATATGTGCATGTGTACTTATATGTACACATATATACTTAGATATATGCGCATGTGTACTTATATGTACACATATATACTTAGATATATGTGCATGTGTGCTTATATGTACACATATATACTTAGATATGCATGCGTGTGCTTATATGTACACATATATACTTAGATATACGTGTGTGTGCTTATATGTACACATATATACTTAGATATACGTGTGTGTACTTATATGTACACATATATACTTAGATATACGTGTGTGTGCTTATATGTACACATATATACTTAGATATACGTGTGTGTGTGTGTGTGTGTGTGTGTGTGTGTGTGTGTGTGTAAAGCTTCAAAAAAGAAAACTCTTGCTTTTCCAAAAGCCCTGAGAAATTGCCAAGCAGAGAAGATAAGCTGCAGACCAGGGATAAGGAGTTGCCGACTACATGTCTCATAATGGATTGCTGGCTGGCACATAGCGGATGTCTCAAACTCAACAGTATGAGAAGAAAGTCTTCTCACATGAAGCTGGGCAGAAAATGTACAAAGATGCTTCCATGATGAACACAGCCTGATGAACCACATGCGAGGATGTAAAATACCATCATCACTACAGAGACTCAAAGTCATAAGGGACGCCACTACACCTGTCTGAATCGTAAGGTATGGAACTGTGAGGACATATTCCCACCTCCTGTAGGTGAGAATATTAGATGCTATGGCCACTCTGAGAAAATAGCTTATTTTGGTCATTTGTTGCTTGTTTTATGAAGATCTTATATAGCTCAAGCTAGCCTCTAAATCCACACGTTGTCAAGGGTGACCTTGAACTGGTCCGTCCACCTCCACCTTCCAAATGCTGCTGACATTGCAGGCATGCACTGCCGTACCCAGCTAGGAAAATGTGGTGTGGTTTTTTTTAGAGTTATAAATATTTTTATTTTATTTTTTTATTGATTTTTATTGAGCTCTACATTTTTCTCCGCTCCCTCCCTGCCTCTTCCCTCCCCTTCAACCCTCTCCCAAAGTCCCCATGCTCCCGATTTATTCAGGAGATCTTGCCTTTTTCTACTACCCATGTAGATTAGATCTATGTAAGTCTCTCTTAAGGTTCTCACTGTTGTCTTGGTTCTCTGGGATTCTGATTTGTGGGCTGGTTTTCTTTGCTTTATGTTTAAAAACCACTTATGAGTGAGTACATGTGATAATTGTGTTTTAACAGTTGAATGTGTGTTGCCTATACAACCTGCAACTGCACATCAGAGTATTTGTCCCTGAGAAGTGACATCTATGTCAACACAAAACTGACAGACAAATGCTGCTGTCATGTTGATGGGAACATTTAAACCAAGTCTGGGTGAGTCTCCAGTCAGTTAGACCCAGTGAGGAGACACCAGAGTATGACACACTGGGTGATTCCACTTGTATAGGTTGTTTTATTGTTGTTTGCTATTTTATTTTCATGCCAAGGATCCAACCAAGGGCTTACGCATGCTGGAGAATGAACCTCTGAGGTACACCCTCAGAACTTTGTTTTTTTGTGACAAGGCCTCACTCTGTAGCTTACCTACTAAGCTGGCCTCCAACCCAAGACCTCCTGCCTCCACTGTCAAAATGCTATAGTCCAGGTATGGACCACCACATCCAGCCCTATAAATAAGCATAATACATTACAGTATGCACAGATATTATAATTTGTAATATTCTTGAAGGGACCAAGTTATAGGGATGTGTAATTATGCTAGTTAATTTTGTATTGTCGTGATAAAATACCATAATCAAAACAGCTTTTAGAAAGAAAGATTTATTTTGGGTATGCTTCTGGAGGGATAAGAGACTATGAAGACAGAGCAGAGGCATGGTGGCTGGAGCTCACATCTTGAGCCACAAGCAGAAAGCAGACAGAACAAATGGGAATACTGGGGGTCTTTGGCCTATCAAGGAGCATGCTTCCTCCAGCAATGCCACACCTCCCCCAAAAGGTCCTACCAAGTGTTTGAATGCCCTAGACTGTGTGGGGCATCTTATTCAAACCACCTCAGTAATGCTTTAGTGGTCTCCAGGATTTAGGAAGGATGCAGACTGGAGATGGGCAAGAGGGACCTTATAGTGAGGGCACATTTCCCTTTTGTAGCTTGCTTGTCAGCGATTGTACCCTGGCTCTGCACAAAGTCTGTGAGGGCTCTGTATTACTTCTCACAGCTGTACATGAGCCTGCAAGGACCAGAAAGAGATCAGAGTCTGGGGACACAGCTCAGTGGATAAAGCATTTGCCATACAAGGGTGAGCACCTGAGTCCAGATCAGCATCAGCAGCAAACACAGCCTGTAATCCCAGCACTTGGAAGGCAGAGACCGTGGATCCTGGGGCTAATCTGGCTAGCTAAGCCAACCAGTTTCGGCAATCTCCAGATTCAGGGAGAAATCCTACCCCCAATAAAGAGGAAAGTAATTGAGAAAGACCCCTGATGTCTACTTCGGGTCCCCACATGCATATGCACACATATACATGTGCGCCTGCATATACAAACATGCACACACACATAAGCACATGCATTCATATATGCGTTCATACCACATATGTACATATATGGATGAAAAAATACAAAAAGTGCCAATGGCAGTTGATGCTGGTGACAGGTGTAATTTCTTCCTGAACCTTACACTGTGGACATCACTGTCATCCCGTTACAGAGGAAGAGAGTGGGGCTTCATGAAGACAGGTAGCACTCTCAGGGTCACAATTCATGACACTTAACTGGGATCCTAAAACTGAAATTATAACTCTAACTAAGCCCCACTCAGCCTCTACTGATCGTCAGCGGAGGGGAGCCCCCTTCCCCGGCCATCCTCTGGCCCTTGTTACAACCATTCTTGGTCTCTGCGCTCAAGGATCTCGGAGCTTCCTCTGTTCCCCATCCACACGTCTCAGCGTTTGCACAGGACCAGCTCTCCTCCTCCTGGGACAGGATCTGGCTGCAGAGAGTATGTTCCTGGGAGCACCTGACACCTGAACTGAGTCCTCAAGGTGAAAGGCTAGGGAGACCAGCGTCAGAAGGCTTCACACCACGCCATACGACCCCATGTCCCTGGATGGCTAGAGCAGATGCGTCTGTAGAGATGGAGAGCCAGTTGGTGACTACCTGGGTTGGGGATGGCAGAGGTAGGCAAGGGCTGAACTTGGCAATGAGGAAACCACCGGAACTGGCAGTGCTGGTGACCGACTGCTGTGTGAACTAACTGCTACCTGAGCATGTGGTAAAAGGGGTCAACTTTATATTATTTCACCGGAAACATCAACGAACACGGAGCAACGACAGGAAGCGAAGCAGCTGCTTGTGGAGAAGGCTGAGGTAGCCAGTAGCTCCAGGCCTTTCAGTCCCTGGGACATCCCTGAACATCCAGAGTTACTGTTTCACCCCTGGGATCACAGTGGAAACCTAAACCTCCCTGTCAGAGCTGAGCCTGGGAACTGGTCCACAGGGAATGCTGGGCCAGGTCTCCTGAGGTCATACTATGGAGCTGGGTAGATTTCAGAAGTCCTCAGCCTTCCCCGAGATGAACCAACTCCTGGGCCAGAAAGGACAAATCCAGCATGCAAGGATCGAGGATCAAGGGCAGAAGGCCAACTGTTCCCACCTTGCACCAAACCACAAACCAGTGAACTAGTGGCCCCCTCATGTGTGTGTGGACTAAAAAAATTCTCACCCCAAGTTGGTAGTCATGGATCTGGGCAGAGACCATGGGAGTGCTGAGTCTGTCTGAGCGCTTCATCCTTTCTGTGCGGGAGATGCCAAGGCAAGGAAAGAGGCCAGCTGTGGAGGCTGTCCTGCTGGGGATGCTGGCACTGCCAGCTCCTGGCTCGAGCTTTCTCACCCAGGCTGGGTTCCGAGGTTGAGGACAGCCTCCAGGCACCTGTGCAGGAGACTGAGCCAGGCAGTTCAACTATCTGCAGAAACAGCACTTGGGGCTTAACCTCTGCAGAAGTGTCCGGGAATCTCTTCCTGGATGCCGTGTGGCTGGGCTGGGAAGCTGTGAGGTAAGGTATCCAACCCACACCCACAATCCAGCCAGGCAATGGGAAGACTTGCCAGAGGGAGTCTTGCCAGGAGAAAAGGCAAAGGGAAAGGACATAGAGGTCTTAGCAGCCCCAAGAGTCACCCAAAAGCCCCATCAGAGATAGTGCAAGTGCCAAGCAGCTAGCCACAATAACACATGCAGTAGGAGCTCTGTCTGTCTGTCCCTCGCTTAAGCAAAGGGCAGAGGACAAATGTACGGCCACCAGACACCCCTGCAAACCAATCCAGTGGGAGCTCACTCTGTGTTGTCAGTCTCCACATCTCGGAGGAGACCTCAGGAGCTCAGGCCCAGAGGCTTGGGAAGTTGTCAGACGTGGTGATACTCGGGGTCTGCTCTGTAAAGAGAGTCCACAGAAACCGACGGGGACACATGCCACGAGAGGTGCTGCCACCTGTCCCAGGATTGCTGCACACAGCTCCCAGCACTAGCCAGTGACAGGGGCCATGTCGGGTCTGAGTCACGGCTTCCCCCTTGTTCTAGCTTCACCTTGCTGCCCTGTAAAACACCCTAGCCAAAATCAGCTTAGAGGAGCAAAGAGTCTCTTTGGCTTACACTTCCAGGTCACAGTTCATCATTGCGGGAAGTCAGGGCAGGACTCTGAAGCAGTAATGCTGCTTGGTGGCTCGCTCATTTCCAGGGTCGTGCTTAGTTTGTTTTCTTTTCTCTTTGTTAACAGAATTCCTCATTGATTCTTTGGGAACTTCACATCATGCACCCTAATCCCACTCACCTCTGTTAGCCCCTGCAGCATGCTCCCCCGCCCCAATTAGTTAAAGCAAAAACAAAAAAACACCTCACTCCCTCCTCTATTTTTCCAACACCTCTTCACTCATCTTAGAGGCTTCGGGAGCTGTGGTGCGTCTGGCAGTATACGCTTTTGTCCAATCAACCCCACCCACAAAATGTTCATGGCAATGAGTCACTGGTCTGGTTCAAGGCCTCTGGCACAGCATCATTACCAGACCCTCACCAAACTCCTCTCGGATATACTGCTTTTGTCCCGAGTCATGGAGATCCTGCAATTATCATTCCACAGGACCAATCACTTCATGCACTCCAGCAGGTCACAGATCAAACAGACGTTAAGGTGGGCCATACCAAGGCCCAGGATGTGGGTCTGGGTGGTAGCTGAGCTGGTCAGTCCTCTGGGACCACTCCCTCAGGCAAAGGGTAGAGCCAGCTCTCCCATGCCCATGTTGAAGGGTGGGGACCATCTCTCCCACATGTGTGGGGGAGGGCAAGGGCAGCTCTCCCACAGGTAGGGGTGGGGCCATCTCTCCTGCTGCAGTGTCCAGTGAGAGGCAGGGCCAGCTATCCCAGGGCTGGTGAGGGGCAGGGTTGGCTCAGTGGGGCTCTCAGATTTCGGCATACATCGCTCTTACGACCCCCAGGGGTAACAAGGGCCATGGACATCATCACAGACCTCAGCTGTAGCAGGAACGTGGACACAGTCATGCCCTCTGCGGCAGCTCAGGCTCAGATGTCACCATGGCCCCAGGTGGCAGGGTAGGTCACTCAGATTGACATAGTCCCCATGGCAATGTGGCCCTCAGACACCAACATGGACCCAGGTGATGGCCCAGAATCCACAGACCCCAACTCAGACCCTGGCTGCGGTAGAGCTACAGATGCAGACATGCCCCTTGACAGAAGTCCTGGCTTGGGCAACACTGTGGTCCTAGGTGACAGTGCAGGCCTCTCAGATCAGCATTCCTTGTTTTCTTATACGGCTGGTTTTCTTATATTTCCTAGGGATTGAGCTACACACAGTAGGCTGCTTTCTCACGCATCTGTCAACAATCGAGATGTGCCAACAGGCCAACCCGGTCTAAGCAAGTCCCAGGTCGGGGTCTTCCTCCCACACGACTATAGGCTGTGTCAAGCTGACAATTAAAGCTAATGATAATACTGCTGGGCCAGGTGGGGTGGTACTGGCACAGTGCCTACCAGCTATAGATCTTGGCTTCCTGTGGAGACCCTTCCAATGTCTCCGCTGGACGTATTACGTATTATAGGCCTGATGTCCTTGTTCTGAACTCTTCCAGTGGTGTGGGCTTTGTTAGCTGATCATGCAGAGACGGTGCGTTTTTAGGACTCAGGGTGACTGTTATCTGGGAGTGAGTGTGCTTGGGTGTGGATGGAGGGGTTCTGATGTGGAAGGGCAGGCTCTCTGTCACAGAAGATGTCTATGCAGATATCAAGGTCAAGTGCTTGGACATGAGTAAACTTTGCTCGCCATAAACACTAGTAGCCCCTCTTCACTTGGCCTGGGGGCAGCCATATTGCCATTCACCCAGTATGAGTATATTTGTCCTGCATAGGCCCCGTTATAACATAACTCTGCTTAGATGCCAGGCCCACCCAAACTGATTGGTTTTGCAAGACTCTGATTCCCCCTCCTGAAATGAGACTCTCCTGGCATCAGCCTGATGGAATTTTAAGACGTCAATATTTTAGGCAAAACTTCTGGAAACATGCTAGAAAGAAAGAAGAAAGAAAAAAAACCTACCCAAAATCAGATCGCTACTATAGAACATATGTCCAGTCAAAGAATTGATTGTGGTTTGGGGAATCTAAGTTTCTGTGTGTATGTGTTCATGTGTGTGCTGGAGGCTAGAGGTCAATCTCTGCTGCCATTCCTTGGGAGCTTGCTGTTTGAGATAAGGTCTCTCGTTGGTACCTGGGCTCACCAGTGGGTCCCAGGGATCCTCCTATTTGCATTTCCCCACTGCTGGGATTCAGAGAATAGTGGCCAAGCCTGGCTTTGTACATGGTGCCTGGGGTCAAACACATCCTCCAGCTTCACTGGCTGAGCATCTCCCTAGCCCTGGATGAAAGTTACTTTTGTGTCTTTCTAGCCACTTGTTTGTTTTTTTCTTTGTTTTTTGACACAAGGTGACACTATGTAGCCCTGGCTGGCCTGAGGCTCTCTATGTAGATAAGTCCAGCCTTGAACTCTGCCTCCCAACTACTGAAATTAAAGGTGTGCCTCACGCTGGCACGCCTGGCTTTCTGCCAGTTTTTTTTTTTTTTTGAGGACATACTCCAATAAATCCAGGAAGGTGAGGAAAAGAGACACAAGGTCCAGAAAGCAGCCATGTTATCATGAGCTCAGTATGAAAAAGGATTCTAGTTTGAAGGACTGGGAGGGTGATCTGTACCCATCAGCACTTAGAATAGCAGAGTGAAGAAGCTGGCTTCATACCTTCTATCAATGTGAAAAAACAAAGTATACTAATAAAGTCAGGAGGAGCAAAGAGTTATAGAAGAGTACCCAGAACTTACGTGAAACATCTAAGTGTGATTTTGAAGCAACTGAAAGAGTGTAAAAAAAAATCCATGTGAAGAGGGACTCCTGGATGATCCCCTGCCAGTTGCCAGTCCTCATGGTGTAAGATTACATCCTCTTCCTGGACAGGGAAAGGAACAATGCAGATGGTCCTTTATGATTTATGATAGTTTGACTTATGATTCCTCATCGTTATAGCTTTTGGCAGAGACTGTACTTTGAATTTTGACCTTTCTGGATTTAAAATGGAAGGTGGATACTTTGCTGTGATGTTGGACAGGGGCTGATAGCTGCCTAGTGCCCAGCCAGCCATTTGACCGTGAAAGCCACTAGTGTGTTACAGCTTAGTGTGTTGCCAGTGATTTTTTTTCTCAAACAAGAGTCATTTTATTTTTCTGGTATAAAAACCCCTATATGGTAGCTACAGCTAGAGCCTGGATCCACAGTGCAGGGACTCTGGTGTGGTTATTTCATAAGATGGTCAGTGAATTATAGATAGGGAGATTTGGAGAATTTGGTCTCTTTCCAGAGGTTGGGGATCAAGTAGATGTAGCTCTCGGAGATGGAATCAGGATAGTCTTGGTGAAGTTGGCCAGGGTGGCAGTACCGCCCCTGGCTGATGTGGAGCCCTCAGTCATCAGTACCGGGTAGCAGCAATACTTTCTTGCACATAGGGACAAAATGATTCCAGCTCCTCTGTGGCCAGGGAGAGGCTCACAAGCACAGAGCCACTGGGGCAGTCACCTTGCAGGGGATAGTGTGAGGCTTCCCAACCTTGTTCTCTTAGTACCCTCCCCACACAAGGACAATGGACAGCTTGGCCAAGATGATGTCCCATTAGATGGCAGTGGCTACCACCTTAGAGTACTTAACACAAAGACCAATGTAACCACTGTAGTCCCCAATAGCAACAAAAGCCTTAAACCCAGATCGCTGGCCAGGCCATCTGCTCCTGTACTGGCATGATCTTTAGAACCTCATCCTTAAAAGATGCTCCCAAGAGAAAGGCAGTGATTTCAAATTCTTTGATGGGCAGGGAGAATAGGCAAGTTTCCTCAGGGACTTGATCTTCATGTCTTTGACCAGGTGGCTCAGCTCGGTGACAGGGATTCTTGGTCCTCTGCTTTACCCCTGCTAGCCCCACAGCCTCAGTTTCACAAGCCACAGCCTAGCCACTGCCAAGACCATCCCCACAACTACAACCCTTGAGACCGCTGCCATATCCTCTGTGGAAGCCACTACAGCTCCCAAGCCCTCTGCTCCACCAGTGTCCCCCACCATTTGGTGTTTTCCCAAGGAAGGAAAAGCCAACAATTTGTTTTTGGTGTTGTGTTTTGTGTTTTTATACCCCAACACATATGAATGCATGAAATGTTCGACACTTTATTTGTAAAATTGTCTTTATGTTATGTGGCTTTGCCAACTGTGGGCT
This sequence comes from Microtus pennsylvanicus, assembly GCF_037038515.1. Lineage (NCBI taxonomy): Eukaryota > Metazoa > Chordata > Mammalia > Rodentia > Cricetidae > Microtus > Microtus pennsylvanicus. The sequence continues at coordinate 78,738,228 of NC_134583.1, forward strand.
AATGTGAGTACTGTCAATTCAGGCTAGGCTTGGCTACCATATTTGGTACTCCTGATAATTCGTGTCAACTCACAGGAGCTGGAATCGACCTTCGAGTACACCGTGAGGGCTTACATAGATGAGGCGAGCCTCTGGGCATATCTACGACTTACTTCTGTGCTCAGGTTAAGGTGGGAAAGCTCATCCTAAAGGATGGTGACATCATTTCCTGGGCTTGGGTCCTGGCTCCAGATGCCTCTTGCCTCTGTGCCCTCCCTGTCATGGTATACCCTGGAACTGGGGATCAGAATAAACACTCTCTTCCTTTAAGATGCTCTTGCTGCGATATTTCATCACAGCAACAAAACAAATAACCAATATAGTCTGTTAAACACACACAGTAGCAAAGGCATGCTTGACTTGTAATGTTTTTAATCTACAATGAGGGCTTGTCTATATAACCCCATTGTAAATAGTAGCGTCTGTGTTTATAATATCATAATAAGAGTTTGCTGGCTGTGGAATTACAGGAAATTTCAGGGGTGACGAAGTGACAGGTTCAGAAGGGAGAGCAAGACACACCTTCTCTGGTCCTTATAATTTGTAGCTCCCCCTCTCTTCTTCCACTTCTTGTTTTTTTCTTTAGGTTCTATCACTGCTTGATAGACTGCATCTTTCGTCTGCTGATTTTTGTCCACTTTTTGTCTCCTCCAAACAGGAGAGCAAGCCCGTTGAGCCCAGGGTGTTGTGTTGTGTTTAGTGCTATGCAGGGTGTTGCATGTCACAGCTGCCCACCATTAGAATAAATGAGCTCTGGACCAAGAGGAGGGAGAGACTGCGGCCTTGGTCCACCCAAGAGCTACAGCTCTGAGCTCAGGCCTCGCTTTGTCCCCTGATCCACTGCTGGCCAAGCAGAAATGGAGGTGTCTGCACCCGATTCCAAGCCATTAAAGAAAGCTGGAAGAGCTAAAAATAATACAACTAACGCAATTAAAGGGCTGGTGGAGGAAGTGGAAATGACTTCTCTTTCATCCTGGGACGTGGGGTAAAGATTGTCTAAAATTGGTCAATCCTGAAGCAGCAGTAAAAGCATTTTATTTAGAAATACGGTGGCTACAACAAGTTCTGAAAATATAAACCGTTAAAATGGTCTCTCCCGAGAGCTGGGTGCGGGACGGGCAATGGTCCTTTTTCATTTAATATCAGTCTACATTGCCTTAATGTTTTTACTTTGTGTGTTTATTACTTTATAATTTTAAAAATGTGGGGGGAAAGCCATGTCCGCAGACTTCAATATCTTTGTTTCCTGTAAAAATGTCTTCACTTATTTATGATTTAGTATTATGCCACTGGACTTTATAGAGGGTCAATATAAAAAATGGCCATCCGAAGAGCACATCTGTATTGTCTGAAAACTACAATAAAAGGCATTCATGCCCATTATGTCCCCTAATGTCCCCTAGATGAGGATTCATGCTGCAAACTTCCAGAACTTCACACCTGAAGAAAGTTTGCCTCAACAAGGGAAAAATATCTACTATGAAGATGAAGGACAAAGGGTTGACTTCTTCCTTCAAACTTTATGAAGTTAGTAAAAAAAAAAAAACCCTCTAAATATTCCAATGGAGACGAGGGAATCTCTCACCAAAGAAGAAAACTAAAACAGCTTAATAAAACACATGATTAATCTTCTTACTTCTAGCAATAAATAAATTAATAACCCTGCAGGGGAAAAGAAACAAATAGACAATTGTGATGGGTAGAAAAGATGTGAGCCCTGCAGAGGCTCTGGAGATGGAAATGCCCACCTTCCATTGGCCAACTGGATAACATGACCAAATTGTTTGTGTGTGTGTGTGTGTGTGTGTGTGTGTGTGTGTGTGTGTATGCACGCGCCTGTGTGTGCACCTGTGCATATCTATCCAGAGGTCAAAGGAGGATGTTAGATGTCATTCTCTATCATTTTCCATGCTATTTTTTGAGACAGGGTCTCTGTACCAAGAGGTTTTGTGTGTCAACTTGACACAAACTGGAGTCATCAGAGGAAGGAGCCCCAGTTGAGGGAATGCCTCGATGAGATCTGGGCTGGAAGGCATTTTCTCATTTAGTGATCAATGTCGGAGAGCCCGGCTCATGGTGGGTGATGCCATCCTGGGGCTGCTAGTCCTGGGTTCTATAAGAAAGCAGGCTGAACAAGCCATGATAAGCAAATCAGTAAGCAGCATCCCTCCATGGCCTCTTCATCAGCTCCTGCCTCCAGGTTCCTGCCCTGTTTGAGTTTCTGACCTGATTTTCTGCAGTGATGAACAGCAATAATGAAGTATAAACCAAATAAACCCTTTCCTCCCCAACTTTCTTTTTGGTCATAGTGTTTCATCACAAAAATAGAAACTCTAACTAAGATAGTCTCTCACTGACCCTGAATCTCTCCATTATAGCTGGATTGGTTGGCTAGTGGGATCTGCCTGTCTCTGTCCTTCAGTGTTAGGGTTACAGGCACACAAAGCCACAACTGGCTTTAAAATGGGTCCTGGAGATTCGAACTCAGATCCTCTTACTTTCATGGCAAATGCTCTTAACCACCAAGCCATCTCTCTAGAGCCCTCAAAACTTTTTTTTAAAGATCCCTGTGAAGGACTGGGTGTACGCTTGCCTCAGTGGGCATACATAGCACGCACCTTGCCAAGCAGAAGTTCATATCTACGTGTTCTGTTTTATTTTTGAGATGGGTCTTACTATGAATCCCTGGTTGGCCTGGAACTTGTTATGTAGACAGACTAGCCTAGAAATCATAGATATCCCCCTGCCTCTGCCTCCTTCCCAAGTGCTGAGATAAAGCCATGTGCCACCATGCCTGGCCTATCCATGCAGGTTTTTTTAAAAGCAGGTCAGTGGGTTCATGGCTCAGAGTTTGGGCATTTTGAAAAACAAAGGACTTTGCAAACTCATTTAACGTTTAACATGTGTGAGTTAGAATTACTATATGTGATCATGGGACTTTAGCTGAAGAAAGGTCCTTAGAGGACGAGAAGTATGAATAGGTCCCTGGGTTGTAGACAGGAAGTGGGCAACAGTGAACTCAGGCTGGGCAGTGGCACTCTGGCCTGAGCACCCTGACCAAGACCCCAGGGTTAAGTAGAAGTGCCGAGAAAGATTCTCTCTGACTCTTACTGACCCCGTACCTGTGCTGGGCCATGGAAATCCCCGGAATAGGGAGACAAACATGACCATTGAGTTTCCTGGGCAGAGCCAAGTGGCAGTCCTTCTGGCTCCAGAGCACACTGGCAAGGAAGGGCTGGCACAGAGAGAGCCAGGGTGTGGGTATATGGCATGGTAGGGACTGGAAGACCTCACGTGGGCACTGTGAGAAAGCACCTTTCTGTTCATAGGTTCACTTCCTGAGACTTCTCATTCTGAGTCTAGGACAATAGCTCCCCACTCTCCAGTAAACTCCTGATTGCATTCCACAGGGTAGCAGTCAGGGGGGGTAGGGGCTTAAGGGTGGGGTCTGACTGGAACTAAGGAGCTTGGCCATTTAATTGAGGGGACATTTGTGTTCCTCTCCTTGTACTAGATAGTGTGTCCTTCAAATTCCTGCACACCTGGAACCTTTATGTGTGACCTTGATTGAAGACAGTGACTTAGAATATCTAGTCACTGACCTTAGATTTACTGTCATAGGTTGGAACGCACCCTGATCCAATGATTCTCCTTTTCAGAGACCACGACACACCTAGGAAAAATGTCTTTTGACGACAGAGGGAAAGAGATGAGTTCAAGCGAAGAATGCTGGGAAACTCCAGCATTGGAAGAGTAACCAGGTAAGATTCAAACATAAGAGCCCACATAGGGAACAAAGCCTCCCCTTTGAGTCTGGATTTCTGGCTTGCAGAACTGGGAGCAACAACTTTATATTCACGTACACACGGTCAACCCTGATTTGAAGATATTAAGTGGGAAATCATGGAAATAAACCATTCTAAGTTCCAAATTGCACACCATTATCAGCAGTGTGATGAAATCCCCTCGGTTTCCCACTCTCTCTGATTTGGGGTACAAATCATCTCCCTGTCTTGAGTATCCACTCTGTATGCAATACCAGCCCATTAGTCACTTAGCAACTGCCAAGGTTCATTAGATCTACTGTTCCAGTGACATAAGATTTTATTTTATATAATAATGGCTTCTATCTTTTAAAAAATTACCAAAGTGTATTTGTATAATTGCTCTATTTCATCATTTCTTATTATTAATCTCTTGCTATGCCTAATCTGTAAGTTAAAGGCCATAGGTATGCTTGTAGAGGAAATAACACATGGACATGGAACTTGGTATCCTCATCCTCTGTGGAGCTTGGGTAAGGGGCTCAACCATGTTAAAACACATTAAACCCTCCCATGCATTGTCTTTTGTCACAAAGCCCAGAAAATGAATTTACTTTTCCAACAATCTTAGGACAGACTGAGAGCTCCCCCTAATGTGTCTGTCTTGGGGTCTGCAAAGGAAAGAAGGGGAAGTCAGACCATAGAGGGAAGGGGTCTTTTTTTTTTAAAATATTCATTTATTATGTATACAATATTCTGTGTGTATGCCCGAAGGCCAGAAGAGGGCACCAGACCCCATTACAGATGGTTGTGAGCCACCATGTGGTTGCTGGGAATTGAACTCAGGACCTTTGGAAGAGCAGGCAATGCTCTTAACCTCTGAGCCATCTCTCCAGCCCGAGGGAAGGGGTCTTTAAGGCACCTACCAGGGAGTGGCCCTGCCACTTCCACATAGGACTAGAGCCTTGGTCCTGGATATCCCAGCTGACAGCAAGCTGCAGGAGACTAAGTCTGCCATAAGTGTTGATCACAGCTGGAACAAAGAGGGCTCTGCTGTGAAGAGACACCAAGGCCACAGCAGCTCTTACAATGGGAAGCACTTAATTGGGGCTTGCTTACAGTTTCAGAGGCTTAGCGCATTGTCATCATGGAGGGAAGCATGATGGCAGCAGGCAAACACAGTGTGGAGAAGTAGCCTACAGCTCTGCATTTGCCTCCACAGGCAGCAGGAGGAGAGCCACTGGGCCTGGCTTGGGCTTTTGAAACCTCAACGTCCACCCCCAGGGACACACTTCCTCCAACAAAACCACACCTCCTAGTCCTTCCAAATAGTACCACTCCCTAAGCATTTAAATATATGAGCCTATGGGGGCCATCCTTATTCAGTCCACCACAGGCCTCACATCCCCTGAAGTCCGCCTGCTGAAAGAGACTGCGTCAAAGGGGGCTGAATAACAGGAAGGACCCCATTCTCTGAGCTGGCTGCTAAAATGAGCAGAGGCAGCACACAACACAAGCCACAGAGGCTCCTCTCTAGGAATTTTATACCAGAGGTGGCCAAAATGCTAACTGCAGCATGAAAGGATAGTTTGGCCCTGTTTAAACAAAGTCATCAAGCGAGCAGGTGTCGCAATGTCGTTACGGCCCATCTGATATCCAGGGAGGCCAGAAAGATGCCCAGAAACTTTCCAGGCTTTGATGTGGCTACGCCCCTTTGACCTTTGCCATGGCATGTCTCTTTGACATGAAATGTCACTTTGGTCTTTGCCAGGCCTTATGAGAGCCACCTGTCACTCTTGGGTAGAAGGATTCAGTGCCATCATTCAGCCCCTTTGCTTTCCACTCCACTTGGGGAAATGAGCAGGAACAACTGGGTTATTCTTGGCCACAGTTTGGGAAACTTTATCACTACTTAACCCATGCAAACAGCAGAAGCAACCCAACGCTCGCCAGTGGAGAATTTAGGTCAGAACCACAACTGCATGCATCAAAGCCAAGCAGGTGCATCACTACCATGGCAATAGGCAGAGGTGACCCTTCAGAGCTGTTGTATGGCAACTATGCTGTATGGAGAAGGATGCGGGATAGTCATCACCTCCCAGTTTTCCAGAAATGCCAGACAGGCAGATTGTCCACGCTATCTGACCACTGAGCCGGCAGAATGACACACAGGGAGGTAACTCAGTGTGGCAAATGTAATGGTGTACATAGAGGGGCTACCAGGAGGCCTGGAGAAACAGGGGTTCCATCTGTGTTTCCTGGCAATGCAGGTGCCCCAAACCACAGGAACATATGATCCCACCAAGTCCACAATTCAGACTGGAAAATGCAGGGGGAAAATGTGTCTGTTTGCACAGACATGACTACAATAACCATGTGCTAGATCCAGTTAACAGCAAACTACTCAGTTACAGAAAGAAAAAAAGGGCTAATGTATGTCACAACATGGATGAACCCTGCAGGCGATCCACCAGGTATCAGGAGCCTCATTCCAGTAAGTGATGCTTTCCCAAGGGAATAAGATGGAGAGTGATAGGACAGGACACCCACCATCATCCTCTGGTCTCTGCACAGGTATTTACAGATTGTGCACCTATATGTATTCAACACACACACACACACACACGCACATAAGATAGGACCACATGGGCTAGTTTGGTGAACAAACTCGGTGCCTGTGATCTGATGGCTAGATCTCTATCTTGCACGTAGCAGCAGCTACACAGATGAACATCTGTGCCCACCCACCCACCTGTACACATTCTGGATGGCATCGCAGGCAGTTTTCTGTTTGTTTGTTTTTGTTTTGGCAAGCTTTTATTAGACTATGCATCAATACAATGGTTCTGCAAGTGTCTGGGATGAACCTCAATAAGGATCCTTGGGCGATGGAGGGACAAAGCACTGTCTCCTTCAGCAGAGTGTTAAGGCACCAGCTCTGTGGCATGGGCTCAGCATTACCATACATGGAGGATCCTGCTGGCTGAGGGTGGTGGTGATTGGAATGAAGATGTCCTCCATAGACTCATAGATTTAAATGCTCCGAGTATTAAATATGATCTTGTCAGAGGAGTGCCACTGGGGATGGGCTTTAAGGTTTCAAAAGCCCATGTTATTCCCCGTTCATCCTCTTACTCTCTACTTCCTGCCTGTGGATCAGATGTGAGCTCTCAGCTACTGCTCCAGCACCGTGTCTACCTGCCTGTTCCACACTACCCACGACAATGGTCATGGACTCACCCTGTGAAACTGTAAGCCCTATAAACTCTTTTTTTCTTTAGGTTGCCTTAGTCATGGTGTTTTGTCACGGCAATAGAAAAATAACCAAGGGAGCATCATGCATCATGGGAAATCAACAGTACACCCTGTGCCAAACAATTTAAGTTCCAAGGTGTGGGGCTAGGGTGGGTATCAGACTTGCGGGGTCACAGCCTTGTTTCTGCCAGTCTCCTTCACACTGGGCTCCGAGAAAGGCTTGCCAACAGCTAGGAGAGTGCAGTGAGAACACAGTCTCGTGGTTGAGACGAGAGGTCTGGTGTCCTAAGGCCACTCGGCACACACTCTGTCTGGAGCTGGGCTTCTCTCCACTGCTTTTACCTTTGATATGGAGTCTGAGATAAAAAACACATTTCTGGCATATTTAGGAACACAGCTAGCCCAAAGTAAAGGTAAGACCCAAATTCTCCTTTGGAGAACCTCTGAACCCCACAGGCTGATGTACAGACTAGCCAAGGACATCAGTGAGGAACGCTTCCAGAGCAGCTCAGACAGGAAAGAACTGAGCCTCAGCAATAATGTTAAGTGGGGCTGATAATGAGGATGGTGGTGGTACCACATCAGCTCTCTGATGTGACTAGTATGAGCCAGCAGGCGTCCTGAAATGCTATTGGGACTGTCACCCAGAGTAGTTGCTGGGAACACAGAAGAGCAAGGCACAATCATCAAAATTCCTAAAATGAAGAGACTGTGACAGGGGGACTCCTTGGCCTTCAGGTAAGACAGAGGGCTCAGAGCCAGGGCAGTGATGCTCAGTGATCATAGACCTGAAGTATTAAGGGAGAAGATTCTGGTCCAGGAACACTTGTGCCTCTGCTCAGTCAGCCAGCTGCCACAAGCATCAGGGCACCAAGCATCCAGAGCGTCTCCTCTCCCTCTATGGGCCAGCAAGAGCAATAATAATAATAACAAATAATAATAATAATAATGCCCCATTCAGTAATAGTGAGAAGTGCCCATGGGAAAGATCCTGTCTACATCTCTAAAACAAGACTAGAGCACACTTGGGCTACAACTCAGCTTGGGGGTTGGTTTGCAGAAGCCACACAGCCAGCCACAAGCCTGAGCTGTTTCCTGGAAGATAATTATTTTATACTTATCAAAATAAGTGGTTCACTGGAAGGCTCTTATTTTATACCCAATTTCAGGTTTTTCCTATTATGTGGTGTGTTCTTAGATGAGAGTGGAAGCATTGCTTCAAAAGCAAAAATCCTGTGGGTAACCTCGGCTTTACCCTCGTGGGCCTCAATTGTGTGCAGCTCCCATGTTCTGGTCATGACCCCAGCCACCCTGAGTCCAAGAGGCTGGGCAGATGTGCTAGGGAGGAGGAGGTACCAAGTGTGGGGGAGAGACATTGTGTCCTGCCTCGTCCAGACATTGCTCTGTGTCCCTCTGCTGGCCCTTAGTCCCCCAGGGGTCTGCAAGGCCACTGAAAACCTACTGGTCGGTGCTAAGTGGCCCCACTGTCCTCCTTGGGAGCAAGTTGTTCTTCCTTGCAGGTTCACTTGGAGTCTCTCAAACTTGATGACAGCCATCTAGGAATTTAGAGCAAAGGAAACTGTGGCCTGACAGGACCTGCACTGGAGTGGGGGGCGCAGCATTGGTTGATAGTTGATAGTCCCTTGCCCTCTGACCTGTCATCCACTGCTATAAAAGGGTTTGGGGTCTGGGGCCCTGGCATCAAAGACAGTCATCCACAGGAGCCCCGCGGGCAGTCTTCAGAGCAAAACAGGAAAGAATTTAGGAACAGGGCGGTTTCAAAGACCAGAATAATAAATCGAACCGAAATGTGAGCTATTGATTTAGCATCACCTGAGAAGGGCTCTAGATAGTCCACAGAAACATGTTTCCAGTTTAAATACTCCTAATGGATAAGCCTGTTTTAACTGATTTTCTCCACATACCTCTAAGTCTCTCCTTTAGACCACAGTGTGTGGCTGGCTGTCATGTGGCAAATGGGGTTGGAAGCACGCCATCGCCACTTTTTAGATAAGCCTTCCAGCTAGGCTGTGATTGGCCTGTATTTTCCCATGCTGGGTCCCAGGGCTTGGGCAGTTCCAAGAGGTGGGAGGTGACTGGATCAAAGAGCATTCCTCTTTGAACAGGGCAGCTTTTCCCAGTGCTGCCTGAGACTGGTGCTCGGCTTGGAGTCATCTGTAGATTTAATTTTTAAAATAATTTAACCTCTCCTTTTCTGGGGAAAAATGAGCCCAGAGCAAGGAAATGAGCTATCTAAGGTCGCCTAGCAGCAGCAGCATTGGCAGCGAAGCATCCCTGTCACCTTGTCTGTGCCAGAGACTGCTCTGAAGTTCTCTCCTATCACCCACTTAACCCTACAACAAATCATGGTGGTATCCACATTCTGTAAAGGGGGAAAGTGAAGCGTTTAGATACACCTACTTACAAAATAAACCGCAAAGAGCACATGATAGTGTCCCACGAAGCACCATATGCACCACAACGTATAGAAACCCATTGAGTATTGTGGTGGTTTGCATGAGAATGGCCTACCTAGGTTCATATATTTGAATGCTTAGTCACCAGGGAGCGGAACCATGTGAAAGGATTGTAAGGAAAAGGAGATGTGGTCTTGTTGTAGTAGTAGCTGTGGCCTTGTTGCTAGAGGAAATGTGTTACTGGGCATGGGTTTTGAGCTCTCTCTCCCCCCTCCCCCCCCCCAGTGGATCAGAACATACTCCTAGCTATAATCCAGCGCCATTGTGCTACCACACTCCCCACCATGATGACAATGGACTAACCCTCTGAAACTGAAAGCACACCACCCCGTTAAATGTTTTCTTTCATCAGAGTTGCCTTGGTCATGGCGTCTTTTCGCAGCAGTAGAACCCTTACCAGGACAGAAGTTGGTACCAGATAGTAGAGAATTGCTGTGGCAGGTCTGACCGCGCTGTTTGTTGACACAATGTGGACTTCGGGGCTTTGGATTAGGAAAGCAGCTGAATAGTTTAAGTAGGACTTAGTGGGCCACAGTAGTAGAAGCATGAAGAACGGTGATGCCCAGAGCGATGTAAATTATGATGGCCCAGTTCAAGAAGTTTCAGAGGGGAAGAATATCAAGAGTCTAGAGTCCATTCTTGTAATATTTTGGCAAATATGGCTGCTTCCTGCCCTGATGTGGGACGTCCCTCTGTATGCTGTGAACTATTGGCTAATGAAGAAGCTGCTTTGGCCTATGGCAGGGCAGAATAAAGCCAGGTGCAAAATCCGAACAGAGATAGAGAGTAGGCGGAGTCAAAGGGACACCATGTAGCTGTGGAAGGAGAAAGACACCTGAACCTTACTGATAGGCCACAGCCTTGTGGTGATACATAAAATTAATCAAAATGGGTTAATTTAAGAGTTAGCTAGAAATATGCCTGAGCCATTGGCCAAACAGTGTTGTAATTAATAAAGTTTCTGTGTGATTATTTGGGTCTGGGAAGCCAGAAATGAATGCACAGTCTCTAGTTACACTGCCCTTGTCCTAAAAATCTGCCTAAGGTTAAATAGAAAATTTTTGGATTAATGGAATTAGTGGAGGAGATTTCAAGACAGCCTGGTATGGACTCTATCATGCGGTGATTAGAGATTACTCTTACGCAGATCTACAAGGAAGAGACGCAAGCTGCACAAGGAATAACACAAAATGTGCAGTGTGAAGAGAAAAGGAGCACCAGGAATCATAGCAGAGTTAAGTCCTATGCTCAAGGAGGTAACATGTTTTAAAGAAAAGCCTGGTGCTAAATGAAATAAAGGAAGCAGTGACCTCAGGGCAGGACCCCACCCAGCTAAGCGTCCAGCTTGTGAAAGGGAATTAAAGGAACGCTTAAGTAATGAAGAAAAACATCAGCAACAGAAAGCCGAGGCAAATGTAACTGAAAGAGAGGCCAAGATCCAGCCCCATCAAGCAGCAGAACTTGGCGACCTCAGCCATGCAGTTATGGTTTAGAGTCAAGAACATGAGAAACGGGCTGTGGAATCTCTCTCCATAGCTAAGGAAAGCAGCTGAGACCAGATGGGATGGAGGAGCCTGCTACTCAAGGATGGCGCTGAAGTATAGAGCCAAGTCTCTTTCAGGATCAAGGTTCTGCCTTGAACCTTATGGATATTTCAGTAAATGCACACCAGTGCTTCCGGAAGACTTCCTTGCTTCAGGAACTCTCGGTGTGGATGACAAACATCTAAGCAGTTGCTTTATTAAGTGTGCTCTCAACAGCATTAGAAAACGAGAGTGGCGTCATCTGTGTTGGGTCTTAGCGCTAAGTTCATCAGTACACAGCTGTCTTGTAAGGGGGGAATGGGCAAAGTTAATCCTGTTACATAATCAAAATGCTGAAGCTCCCTAGAAGCTCATCCCAGAAGAGCTGCCTGCAACTGGTGGCCACCCTACAGGACACATGGCCAGCTAGCTCCAGGACAGGGGTCAGCAAACTTTGCGTGTATAGGGCATAGGTCTTTGCAACAACCACTCAGCTCTATCGTATGGAGATACCGTAACTAAATACCAACAGTCATATCCCAGCAGGGATAGGCCAGACCTGAGCAGTGGGCTAGCATTTTCCAGGCCCTCCGATGGGTGTTTACACGTCTGAAGTCACCAGTACTTCAAGACTAGTTCAAGCCAATAAATCCTCCCTGTGTCTTTGCTTTAGCTGTGATCATAACCCCCATTAGGACAGTCACCATTTTGATCTCCAGTCCTGGCTTAGGAGGTGAGGCAACTTTCCTCACTCCTCTTGCTGACTGCTGGTTCCTGTGTGTGTACCACCCTCCCTCTCCTCTTTAGTTTTCTTATCTGTGTTTCTGCTTGTTTAGCAACATTGCAAAGCATGTGGGATATGAGGTCACCTTCCACAGGGACCCACTCTGTCTGCTCATGCACTTGGAACTCTCAACAAGGATATAAGGCCAATTGTCAGATACTTGAGGGCAAGCTAGCAAACAGGTGGAAAGGCCCTATAAGCACAGGGCTTCCTGGGTCTAGAGAAAGACTTTGTGCTATACTCCCTGTCCCAAAGCCCCTCAGGCCCCTGGCAGTTTCAGGTGGGAGCAGCAGCCGAGTGCTTGAAACCCAGCAGGTGTAAGTCTGAGCATTCCAGCGCTGGCTGAGCTCCAGGCCAGGCCTTTGCCCAGTCTTGCAAAGGGAATCGGCCTCAAATGACAGCTCATGGCTTCCAAGTGCCATTCCCTGGCCAAAGGGTCACTTTAGCACCCAGCTTCTTTAACTGTGGGTCATGACCCACGCAGGAGCTATGTAACTGAACGTCGAGTTGCAAAGCTTTGACAGCAGCCAAAGGTTTCAGGCAATGACCAAAACCTAATTCAAAACCAAGCATGGGATGAAATCTGGGGTATTTCTGGCTGTGCTCGCCCATGCACTGTTGTCTTTTTATTTGCACATACCAAGTGTCCTGCTGTTACAGAGCAGAACACAAGGGCTCTTGTCGTTTCCTGTCATTCTTCGGCATGTGGCATCAAGTCTCTCTGCCTTTGAATTGTGCGTTAGAAGATTTGATTTTTGAAATTGCTGTTTTATTCATTGACTGGGGCTTCATAAAAAAAAATTAAAATCATTAGAACTAATTTTGGCTTGGGATGAGGACAGAATTTCCTAAGCACACCTTTGCTGTGTTCAACTATGTCCTTGTCCTAGTTTCGTTATTGTTGCTGCAATAAAATACTCTGAAAAAAAGCGACCTATAGAAGAATGAGTTTACTGTAGCTCAGGGCTCTAGGTTACAGTCCATCATGGTGGGAAGCGAGGGTGGCAGAAAGTTCAAGCAGCTGCTCCCATCACAACTACGGTCAGAAGGGGAGAGCGATGAATTGGTGCAACAGGATAGTGCTTGCCTAGACTTCCCCACTCTTTTTTTTTGTAAGGTTTGTTTTTATTTTGTATGTATGCATGAGTGCCTTCATGGAGTGGAGGCAAGATGAGAAAGGACCAAGGAGAGTTCAGGATGCCAGGAGGACCTGGTCTCATGTGAGACCGGTGTCCTCTTGTTGGTTGCTCACTGGGATGTTTAATTTATGATGAGGGCAGCATGCTTGGCTCTTGGCCTCCCTAGAAAATGCCCCCTAGAAGGCAGCCTCTTGTGTTTCTTTGGGTTTCTCTCTGTTTCTGGGATATAGAACCAGCCTGCCTCCCATGTCAAAGCACCTTTGAATTCTCCTTCCCATAGCTGGAATGCATGACCACACCCCCTGTAAAGTATTCTCTGCCATCATTACAAGGGATATTCTCAGGGAATGATTTAGAAAGGGCTACCCTGGTGACGTGGTATGGCAAGTGCTCCAAGCCTTTCAGAACTCTCTTTAGATGCAGATGTTCCCCCTAGCAGCCAGCCCCCAAGACACTATGCATGGAATGCTGGTGTTCGGCTTTGGCTCAGAGCTCCCCAAGGTATCAGGAGAAGAGGAACACTCTACCAGGAAGGACCATAAGAACCTCTGCATAAAATATACAAAGGAACAGGGGACAGGGAACCTGCAGCATGAAGCCATTTTCTTGTGGGTCCAATGCTAGCTAGGGCTGTTGGTGAAATGAAGGTAGAGGGAGCTGGGGACTGACCTATAGCAGTGAGTAATCTAACAACCAGGCCCATGGGGCTTCTTCTCCTTCCAGTTCCCTGGCATCGAAGATGTGGACACTTCCCTGAGTTCGCGGCCCCTTGGTCATTTGGGAAGTCTTATGTATCCCAGGGTTACACTGCTCATTAGCAGAGCAGGACCTCTGAAGTGCTCTGGGGAGCCTTATCTCATGGGGGTGGATTAGGGCAGGAAGCTGAGACCGTGGGGTGTTGCCTAGCACATCGAGGCCCACCTGAGTGATGATCAGTGCCCGTTAGTCTAGTGTCCAGCACATTCACTGTGTCCTGGCTGGAGAGAGGGCACAAGTGTCTCCCCAGCCAGCAGCCACCACCTGCCCTGCCCTTGGACTTTTGTTTTTGCCTCTCTGCTCCTGCTCCACTCTGCAGCCCCATTTCAGGGAGGCCAAACTTAACAGCAGAACCCACAGTTGCGGTGGAAGAAGGCCTTGCACCTCATACCATGTAGAACCTCCATCGTGTATCTGTATGCCCTAGCCAGGTGGCGATAGGGCCACACATACTGGTCATGATGTTGGGAAGAACAAGGCACACCCACTTTTCCACCCACAGCCTCATCTTTTGGGGATAAATACAGAGTTGCCTGGAACAACAGACAGGGCTTGAGAGAGAGTCAACACTGGAGTCTTCGGGGGTGGGGGTTGGAGAGATGGCTCAGTGGTTAAGAGCACTGGCTGCTCTTCCAGAGGACCTGGGCTCAATTCCCAGCACCCACATGGTAGTTCACAACCATCTATTAACTCCAGTCCCAAGGGATCTAGTGCCCTTTCCTGGTCTCCTTTGACAACAGGCTCACACATGGTATACAAACATACATCCATACACATAAAATAAATATTAAAAACCAAGTTGCGGTCATAGTTAATGTGACTTCATTAGCTTCAGCTTTGACTCCTGGGATGGTCCTTCTCTGAGTGTGTTCTAGATCCTGGCACAGGCAGGGACCATGCCTATCCTGGCAACAGTAGCCCTAACCTGTGTGACTGGAACATTCTACAGAAGCTTCCATTACTATGCATTTGCCCAGCCACTGAAGGTCCTGGGGATGCCACATACAAAGCTCAACCTGCACAATCACTTTCAGATGCCTCAGTAGGAGGCCCTGGCATGGGAGCTCCTGAACATGGAGCTCAGGCCTTCTCCAGGTGCCTGTCTTGAGCAAGGGAATTGCCTCTAGGATGCCTGAATCTTAGGGGATATCATGGTTTGAATGAAATATCTTCCATGGTCTTGTGCACTTGAACGCTTGGTTCCTGGTTGATGGTACTGAGGAAAAGGCTGAGGAGGTATAGCCTTGCTGAAGGAAGGAAGTAATATCAATGGGTGTGCGTGGACTTCATTTAAAGAGCTCAGTTCACTCTCTCTGCTTCCTGCTTGTTGTTTAAGGTGTAAACTCTCAGATTCCTGCTTTGGCTACCTGTTGCCTCCACTCCATCATCACATACTCTAACCCTCTGAAACCATAAGCCCAAATAAATTACTTCTTCTATACGTGGCCTTGGTCCTGTTGTTTTAATCATAGAAATAATCATAGAAAACCACTAATATAGGGAGAACTGTATCTTACAAGGTAACACATGCCAGGCACTGTTCGCTTGAAGACCCAGGATGCCGATGGGGATTTTTCCTTTAGTTATAGACTTCATTTGCCTCCCAGAGTCAGTGCCACAACAGCATTTCCGGGGCAAGATTAGCTAGCAGGTTCAAAGGATCACCTTCCACCCTCCAAGTACATCTCTTGAACAAGCTGAGAAGCTGTTCCAGCATCCCTGCCTACTGGTGAGAGTGGAGGTGAGGATGGCAGGGTCTGCTGGCCTGGGAAAGGACCACAGAAGGAAAGGCAGGGACAGTACTCTGGATGGGGTAACCCAGTGTGCAAGATCAGAGTCTATGACTTGGGCCAGATGTAGTGCAGGTATGTAACTGGAGGTTTCTCTCCATCCCACCAGTTCCCGAATGACCACTCTAAGGCATAATGTTAATTACAAACTGTTTGGCCTATTAGCTCAGGCTTATTATTAACTAGCTCTTACAACTTAAATTAACCCATTTCTATTCTATATTTTACTATGAGGCCCATGGCTTGTTACCTTCTCTGGTGGTTGCTGGCATCTTCCAGACTCCACTTTCTTTTCCCTTTCCCTTTGCTGGGATTTCCTACCTGGCTCTATTCTGCCTGGCTATTGACAGATTAGCTTCTTTATTAACCAACGGCAACAAAACATATTCACAGCATACAGAAGGGCATCCTACATTATCTCCCCTTTTCTGTCTAATTGATAATGATGTGGGATGCCCCTCTGTATGCTGTGAATATGTTTTATTATCATTGGTTAGTAAAGAAGCTGCTTTAACCTATGGAAGGGCAGAATACAGGTAGGCAGAAAATCCAAACAAATGCAGGGAGAAAGAAGGCAGAGTAAGGAAGACACCAGCAACCACCAGAGAAATAAGATGTGAGGTAATGCCATGGCCACATGGCAATACATAGGTTAATAGAAATCAGTTAATTTAAGATGTAAAAGCTAGTTAGTAATAAGCCTAAACCATTGGCCAAACAATTTGTAATTAAGCCTCTGAGTGTTTATTCAGAAACCAGAGGTCATGAGAGAAACCTCAAGTTACTAAGGTGTAAGTTCTGATGTGAAGTCCTCAGCTCCAGTAGTACCAACCGGCATCGCAGGCACAGATCTCACACAGCCTGCAGAGTCATGTAACCCAGACTGGCCTTGGATTCAGTGGCCCTCCTATCTCTGCCTCTCCTCTCCAATGCTGAGATTATAGGCATGTGCCACCATCCCTGACATTGACTTTGTATGTGTGTATATGTATACCCATGTATGCACATTTTGTGGTTTGGGTTTTGGTCTGTTCGTTTGTTTGAGACAGGTTCTTTCATTGGCGTGGAACTCATTGAGCCCCAGAGATCTACCTGCGTCTGCCTCCCTCGTGCTGAGAATTACAAGCACGTGTTGCCACATGCAGGTTCTAGGGGTTAAATTCTGCTCCTCATGTTTGCACAGAAAGCACTTTACCAACTAAGCTGGCTCCCCCAGACACCTGGTACTTTTAATTACATCCATTGTAACAACACCTGTGAACTGAAATTGGAGGAAAAGTTTCCATTGTGTGGAAAGTAAATGTATTATTTTACAGTCCAAGCTAGGTCTTATCAGGTGCACATTAAGGTATAAACAAGGCTATAATTTCTAGAATCCAACCCTTTGACTCATTCAGCTACCTGTCTTCCTTGACTTTTGGCCACTTTCCCCATCTTGCAGGCCAGTGATGGCCAGTGGGGACCCCTTCATGTTAGAGTCCTCTGGCCACCATATCTCCTTTCTCTTTCACTTTAACAGATGTTGCTGAAGACATCACCGCACCCCCAAAAATCCAAGATGACACGTCACCCCAAAGTCGGATGGTTAACAGCTTCAATTCTGTCTACAATCTTAAGTCCCTTTGCCATATAAGGTAACATACAGGCCCAGGGATTAGGATGTGGCTAACTTGGAGGAGGGGGGGCTTATTCTGTCTTCCGAGGAGGTTTTTCTGGCTATCATATTGTTATTGATCTCCAACTTAATTCCACTTTTATTAGACTACACCTTGTGCATTATCCCAGCCCCACACATTCATTACCATTTTCTGTGTGGCCCAGCATGTGGGTTCTGCCTGAAAGAATCCCCTCCACACTGTTAGAGGGAAGTGAACCAGACAGTGTACGAACTAGTTAGGTCACCGTGATGGTGCGTCACCTCCCCTGTGCGCATCACATCACTGAAATGGTTTTAAGATCTCTGAGCTGGCAGGACTAGGCAGTCCTTTTTCTTTTATCGGGGGCATTCATATCTTTTACTCTGCCTTCCTGATAAACAAACCCTCTTGTCTTCATGAAGCGTCCTTCTTTATCTCTTTTAATGTCTGAGTTGTGGTGTATGTGCTGTCTGATATTCGTTTAGCCATTCCAAATACCCGCAGCAACCATTTCTGCTTCACACGCAAAACATCAGACTTAGAGTCATAATCACAGCCAGGTCTCCAGCTTCCAGGTTTTTGCTTGTTCTTGAGGTGAAACACAGACTTTACTCCCTTCGCCATTTGGGGAAACGGGGCAGAATTGAGGCAGGGTCTTGTGTAGCTCAAGTTGGCCCTGAATTTACTCTGTAGCCAAGGTTTGCTTAAGCTCCTGATCTTCCTGCCTTCGCTTCCCAGGTGGTGGAAGTGCAGAAGTGCACCCTGTACCCAGCCAGCCTCACCATCTCTAGATGCAGAGCCCAGCAGTTTCAGCTCCATTTACATTGCTGTGCAAGTAATCTCAAGAATGCTTTCATGGTACAAAGCTGAGAGTCGACACACACCAGAAAATAACCGCTGAGCTGGGTGTGGTGCACGTGCCTACAGTCCCAGCACTCAGGAGGCAGAGGGGGAAGACTGTTGCCAATTCCAAGTCAGTCAGAGCTGCACAGCAAAGTTCTGTCCCCAAAAAATAATGCCATATTTCTCCATTCTCCCAACCCTGGCAGACAAGATTCTCCTGCCTCCCTGTAGACTCCTGAAGTGGGATCATTTGGCACCTGTCCTTCTGTGACTGGCTTGTTCCACTCTGCATAGCAGCCTCCAGCTTCACCTGCCTCGCTTGTAGCATGCGCCATGTTCTCCTTCCTTACTTACAGAGACCCACCACTTTTGTTGTGCTGGTTTGAATGAGAAATGCACCCCCCATTCGCATATTTGGTCCCCAGTTGGTGGCACTGTTGGAGGAGGCTTAGGAGGTTTGCTCTTGCTGGAGGAAGTACATCACCAGGGGTGGGCTTTGGGACTTTAAATTCTCAAACTACTTCCAGTTCGCTGTCTCTGCTCCATGCTTGTGGTTTAAGGTGTGAGCTCTTAGCTTCCTGTTCCTGCCACCATGCTTGCCCTTGCTCTATGCCTCCCTGCCATGATGGACTCTCATCCTCCCAGGAACCGTAAGCTGCAGTAAACTCCTTCTGACATAAGCGGCCTTGGTCTCAGTGTCTGCTCACAGCGACAGGAAGGTAACCAATAGAGCATTGTACCTCCGCCTCCTCTGCTCACCAGCTCAGCTGTCAGCAGGCATGAGGGTCCCTCCCATCTCCTGGCCACTGTGAGTAATGCTACTTTGAGGCTTTGCTTTCAATTCTTTTGGAGAAATACTCAGAGGTGCTGGGTTGTATGGTAGTTCTATGTTTAATTTTTAATGAACTACCGTGCTATTTTCCACAGAGGCTGTGCCATTTAACAGTTTTACAGGCAGCGTCTAAGGCTTCCAGCATCTCCAAATCCTTGCCCAAGACTTCGCCTCCACCCCTCCTTTCTTTGCTTCTCCCTACCTCCCTTCTTTCCCAGTAGCCATTTTAATGGTTGTGAGATATAGTTCTTGCCCCCATTCATCTGTTTCTTTTCTATTGCTGTGATAAACCACCATAGAATTTAATTTGGCTTATGGTTTCAGAAGGTTAGAGTCCAGGGTGATGGAGCAAAGGCAGGGTGGCAGGAACAGCTTACAATTCACATCTTGATGCACAAGCAGGAAGCAGAAAGAAAGATCACCATGGGACGCGTGTGAGTCTTTTGAAGTCTCAACACCTGCTCCTAGTGACTCATCTCCTCCAACAATGTTATATCTCTTACTCCTGCCCAAAGAGCTTCAACATTTGGGGGTCAATAACTCAAGTATATGAACTTATTGGGGCCATTGTCATCCAAGCTACCATATGCTCCTTTTTATTAGCATATATTAATTATAAAAAATGGATTTTATAAAAAAAATAAAAATGGATTTTATCATTGGCCTTTCTTTCATTTGTGCTATTGAGCTTTGAATTTCCCACTAACATTTAACATGAATATTGGTACAGTTGAACAGGCTATGCTAATTTATTAATTTTTTATTTCCTTCCTTGTGTTCTTTATTGTCTGCCAAATTTTGGGATATTTTGATACTTGTAAGTTTTCCAGTCTATTGTGTTTCAGCCGTTCCTTTTGCTCTCTGACACTATATTGGTGGCTGCTTAGGAGTTAAAATATACACAACACGTCTCTCACGTCAGTTAATGTTGTGCCGTTTTCTGTCTGACTGTGTCCTGCCCATTCCCCATGCCTACTCCATAATCTGTGTCTGATTTGTAATAGACCTCACAAGATAACATGATACATTTTTTTTACATAAATGGTCTTTTATATTTCAAAGAAATAAAGACATGAAAAGCTCTCTCGTTCTCACGCACCTTCCCAGACCTGACAGCCTTCGCTACTTCTTTAACTTGGAAATTACAAAAGAATAAACTTCCCTCCCAGGAGCTTCCTTCAGTGTTTGTCGCAAGTGGCAACACATTGGCTACACTTTCTCTCATCTCAAGCTTGCCGTCATCCCAGAAGGATGCTACTCTGGATTCTGAACTTTGAAGTCAGCAGGTGTCCTTTCAAAATTTAAGGACGTGGTCCCACGGCCTTGTGGCTTCCACAGTTTTGACAAGAAGTCTGTAGTCAACACTGTTTTCAGCTGTGTGGATTGTGTCTGTTTTCCCTGGGTGCTTTAACGACTTCCCACGCTTCTATATGAAGCACCAACCTGCATCACAGTACAGATAGCAGTATGTGTAGCTGAAGGTTAGTTGGAGCTGGGGTAGAAACTGGTCTTGGTCCAAGGTTTGTAGCTCTCATTTGCAGCAGGAACTGTATCTACATGCTTGATTCTGCTGCCCAGATGTCTTTTCACCTGTCACAGCTGGAAGGACTTTGACCAGGAATATGGACTATGAGAGAAGAAAGACTTTGAAGGAGGTTGAAGAATTCAGGGCCAACTCTAGACAGCTGTGGGCAGACTTCCCTGTAAGGCCGCCAGGGAAGCTGAGGTAACACACACTCATCTAGGCGGTGAGCCACCTGAGCTAACCACGGTGCTCAGAAGCTGGGACATCCTTCAAGGTCCGTGTAGAGGTTTCCCATTTGGTTTGCAGATGGCCATTTTCTTGCTGTGTCCTCAGAACATCATCCCTGGGTTTTATTCCCTGTTGTAGCACCTTTTCTAAAAATAATGCTTTCATTCATACTGAACTAGGGCTCCCTCTGCTAATTTCATTTAAACTTTATGGCCTTCAAAGGCCTCATCTCAAAATGGTCACCATCTGATTAATATGGGACTTTCACGGGAAATCTAGGGGAACACAGTTCCAGCCCACAATTCTGTCACTGACTCTAGACAGAAGAGCTGCCCCATGATTTGTGTTATGGAAGTCAGGCCGCGGCTCCTCAGGCTTGGCTGCTGGCTATCTATCACGGTATCCTCCCTACAGCCCATGATGTGGCGTCTCTTTTGCATGTAGGGAATTAATCCCAAATTACTCAGCTAGTGAATGACTGGACCTTTCCCATGCTGAGTGTTTCCTCCACAGTGTCTATCATTTCTCAGGGCTAACATTTTTAGATTTTTTTTAAAAAAATTACATTTGTTATTTATTATTATGTGTGTGAACATATGTACACATCCATGCTAAGGTGTGCACTGGGGAGGGCGGAGGACAACTTGTAGGAAGTGATTCTTTCCATTCGCCATGTGGGTTCCGAGTTTAGAACTCAGGTCCTCAGTCTTAGTGGCAAAAAACTTTACTTACTGAGCCATCTGGCTGGCACTAAGATCAACTTTGCTTTTTCTCCAGGTTGATTCTGCAGACAGGCCCAACTTCTCATGGTGTAGACCAGGTTGCTGTAAATGATGCTTTTAACATAGAGGTTGGAGAGATAGCTCAGAGAATAAGAGCACTGGCTGCTTTTCCGGATGTCATGAGTTCAGTTCCCAGCAACCACATGGTGACTCACAACCATCTATAATGAGATCTGGTGCCTCTTCTAGTGTGCACACATACATGTAGGCAAAAACAGTGTATACATAATAAGTAAATCTTAAAAATAAACAACAGAAACACTTTTCCCCCCAGTTCCAGAGACTGAGAATGTTACAACGGCTTCATATGCCGGTTCTGGGGAGGACACCTCTGCTTTTGGCCTGCAGTTGCTGCTTTCTTGATGCTGGATGGTGGAGAGGCAGCGAGTGAGCTTCTAATGACACATCTTCTACTGAAAGATCTCCTTACCTTATCAAGGCCAACCCTAGTAACGTCAATTGACCTTAATTACCTCCAGCTAGGCCCCGCCTCCAAGCATGGTTCCTCTGGGTACTAAGGCTCCAATATGCGAATCTGGGTGATGCAGTTTAATTCATGATAGGCTCTTTGTTTCTCTTACCCTGTGTTGAGGAAACTGAGGCTCATGAAGATGCAGGCACTGAGTTAGAGAATAGACTGGCTACTCGCCTCTCCTATGCAAGGGCTGTTGCTAGAAGACTGGTCTGGGGGGTATTGAGCCCTGGTCTTCTAAGCTGCTCACATGCTCAGTGCCTCCCACCTCAAGACACTGATACACCCATGTCAAGACAGCAGCTGGAGTGACCGGAGTGCCCAGGGGTTCTGTGGTACACCAGAGGCTTAGTGTTCCTGCCAGCCCAACCCTGAAGCAGCCCCTTTTCAAGTCTCCCAAGCACCCAGGGCCTGAACATTGGCAGGCATTCTGAGACAATCCCCTCTCACAGGCTGCTGAAGAACTGCATGGCTTCTGAGCATCCTGAGATTGAGGGAGAAGCCTGGTGGCCTTATGGCAGTCTCCTGTACAGTATCCCCACCGCAATGCATGAGCAAGGCAAGCAGCAGCCCATTGACAAGCTCATGGCCTGGGCTGCTTTCTCTTTAGCAGGGTCTGTAGACTGTAGCTTGGCCTGCCCTGGGTCTTCAGTGTCTCCTCCTCGTGTCTCCTCCCTCCGTGCTGAAATAAAATCCTCTATAGCTATGTGAAGTAGGACTGGATCTTTTTAAATGACACAGGGATGAGGTGATGCCTGTAAGAGGCCAAACTGGAACATTCTAGAAAGTCAGGCTTTCAGGTTAGGGTACAGATGGTATCAAGGAGAGTCGCCAGACCCAGAGATGGAGCCATGAAGCCAAAACAATAACCTTAGCACAGGGGCAGGTGGGTGAGCAGAGAGGATTCATGCTACTCAAATTCTCCAGTGTGAGAGGTGATTTGGTGGCAGCCCATGTTAAGGGACATTTGAGCTGAGCCCTACTTCCTCCCCCAACTGCATAAGCCATGGCTGGCCTCATCACTCCACTTCTCACGGCACCCCCATGTTGTGAGGGGATTGGGCTTCAGCTCCTGAGAGAAATGGCTGAGACAGAGGTGCCTTTTGTAAGGTGTGCACCCTCCTGGAAGAATAGAGGGACACATGAGCGTCTTGGCATCAGGTAATTGTAGCTTGGCGTGTAGCAAAGGGTATAGTCACAATAGGAAGATGTGCAATTACAGGGACAAAAATACCCCAAGGAAATCAACACGGGACTTATTAATATAGGACCTATAGGTGACAACTGTCAGACAATCGGTCAACAAGGGGCCTCGTGTCTGCATGATCCCAGCTAACCCGTCATGATCTTTATGAAGTGTCCTTCTGGGGGGTCCGGATCTTCAAATACGAGGGAAGACCCTTCCCTTTTATTAGCAGCTAAGCTCTTTATATACTTTTACTATATTGAGGCAGGTTAGAAGTCTAAGCTTTATTGTCTTATGTTATTGGAAATCCAGATTCCGGCAGGCTTCTCCCTCAGGTCAAGCTTTGTCTGCGAATATATTCTCATTTTTTCCATGTACAGAGACCGTCTGGAGAGGGGCAGGAAAGATTATGACTGTAATATACTTAAATCCAATTTATTTGCCTGACCAGAAACTTCCACCCTCCGCAATTGCTTCCAACCCAAGATGCTGTCTTTGATTCTTTCACAATAGGGGGAAATGTGCGTGGGTGGCTTCCAGCAGGTTCAGGTGCCCAGCTCACTGTGCCCACTGTGGCTGGGCCAGAGGGTGACAGGAGGGTGTGAGCGTTTCCATTTAGACTTTTCTATTGGCTCCTGACTCCACAACTGTCTCCTGGAAGAGAAATAGGATAACTGAGGCTCAGCTCTTGTCTCTAGAAAGTTCTTTGCCTGCCTGGTCCCTGTTGTGGCCACTTACCTGCCTCGTTTGATTCAGGCATTTCTTTATCAGTGGTCATCCCGCCCCTGTGGGGTATTGGCCTGGGCCAGGGTGGCTCTGGCCTCACATTATGGGCTTTACAAGATTGTGCTGACGTTGACTTCAGGCCTTGCCTCTGGATGCGGGCTTGCTGCCCTGCTTTGGGAGGAATGATTTTGGAGATTATTTTCTGAGTTGGTGTTTGTTCATTTTAAATGATGGGCTGCAAAGGCACCAGCTGGACAGATGGAGAGGTGTGGGCAGGGCTGCCTGAAGAGTACCCAGCTGTGCCCAGATCTTTCTGGCCTGCATCCTGGCCAAGAGATGTCTGGTATCAGCCGTGGCCTTGGACTGTGCAGCTTAATCCAGACCTTGGACTGAATTTAGGATTATAACAGACAGCCTTCCTGGTTGTTATCTATGGGCCACTTCAGTTGTAATAGGATACATACATTAAGTGCCGACTGTGTACACCCTTCCTTGCTTTTCTAGAAGGGGATGAAACAGGAAAAGCAACCAGCCATATATAAAGAAGTGGTGGACTCTGAACCTGGAATAGGGGCATGGGGTCCTGGGTAGGGTCCTGGTTGCAGGGAAACAGGGTCACAGAGATGCTGTATAATATGACCAACTCGACCTCCCACATCACAAGAAACCCTCAACTTCAGACAAAATGGGACAAGTGCCATCTGCAACAGCCAGATACCGACACAGACCTGGCATTCATGATTCTCTAGGTACCTGAGCCCAACGAAACTGAGCCAAGAGGCTATGTACAGACCCCAAGCTAGAGTCATATCTAGGAATTTTGATCTGAGATTATAAAGGCTGAGAAGTCCCCAGGTCTCTGAGCGAGAGGTCCTAGCATGAGTGTAGGGTCAATCCTGCTCACATTGTAAGGCCTGACACTCAGGGAGCCAATGGAGAGGTCTCAGTCTGAATCAAAAGGTGGAAGGGCTGGAGCATCTATGAGTGAGATTAGAGAGATGGACATCCCAGCTTAGGAAGAGAGCAAAAGTTCCCTTCCTCCGCCATTCTATACTACTCAGGGCCTTAGTAAACTGGATGATACCTGTCTTCATTGGAAGGTGGACCTGCATAGATGACTGATTTAAATATCTCTTCAAGAAACATTTATCCCCCCACACTCACACACAAATAATACTTCCCAAGCTATCCAGACAGCCTTTAGCCCCGTCTAGTTGACAGAAAGTTCACCATCATGAGTCATCTCGGTCCCTGGCTCTGTCCCCTCCTCTGTATGCCACAGACAATAGAGATGGATCCCTACTCCTGGAAACCTTTGCCCTCCCCATGGGACTTTGGAGACCTCTAAAGAAAGCATGATGGGCGATCAGAGATGTCCCATTGCCTGGGAGTCTAGAGAGCCTCACTTGTAGATGTGGTGAACTCTAGTGATTTTGATTTGATTTAGCTCTCTCTACCTCCTGTTCATGGATTGAGACGTGAGTCCCCATGTGCTTCTCCAACTGCCTGGCCTCATGCCCTCACTCTGCTATCATGGACTCTAACCCTCTGGAACTGTAAGCCCAACTCTTTCTTTTATAAGTTACTTTGGTGGAAGTGTTTTAGCATAGCAAGAGAAAAGTAACTATGGCACCTGCCTGTCTCTGGAAGACCAAACACCCTGCTCAGCAGACTAGAATGAAGCAAGCAGGGAGGTGGCCCACAGGCCTAATTGAGAGGGGGGGGCAACAATGACCATGGACGGGTATAGGGAATTGTGTTGGCCTCCTTGGCAGCCCTGGACATGAACTAGCCTGAAAATGGAAGATTTAGTCTTGCTGATGCCCTCACTGCTGCCGTGTATCCCTGAGAACCTTGATGGAGTCACCATCATGGAATCATTGTCTTTCCACCCAAGACTCCGTGAGGTTAACGTTGCTTTTATAGAGGCCAGGCTGACTTCATGCCAAAGATGAACTGCAAAGCGGCAAGCACCTCGCTTCTGACACTGTGGGTCTGAACAGGCAGCCCCTGCAAACATTATAGTTACCACCGATGTGCCCCCAAATGAGAAGCCAGTAGCCCCTTGGGTAGGTCTGGGGAATAAGGCAGAAGGTGTCTCTGAGCTTAAGCCTGAGCTCAGAATCAACGTTTAGTAGGGCAGCAGATGGAGCAGACACCAGGACTTTTCAAGAGCAGGAAGTTCACCAAGCATAGTAGCAGACACTTTGTCTTCCAGCTCTTAGAGGGTAGTGTGCCGTGAGTTTGAGGCCAGTCTGGTCTATATAACAGCTCGAAGGCCAGCCAGGGCTACACAGTAAGATCCTGTCTCAAAAACAAAAAGGAAAAAATAGTAGGGATTTTTGCCATTCTGTCTGTTTCGTGTTGATGAACAGCAGCAAAGAATCTGCTAACATCTTCATCTCTAGTATCTATGCTTTCCAAAATTTTGCCACCTTAACAGTAAGCTGTTCAAATCCTGTTGATTTTATTTGAATTTTAGCCTAAGAGGTTTAACATCTAAAAAAAAAAAACCTAAGAGCAACACAGGTATCTCTCAATAGGATTCCAGTCACATGGACTACAGTGTATCTGTTTAATGTAATGATACATGGTTCACAATAACTAACTACTTCTAAGGCAGAAGTGGAAAAAAATGCAGGACTTTGTTTAAAATTTTAACAGGTTGTGTGAATACTCATGCACAAACATCCATGCGCTCACTTCTACATCCAAAGATGTCTATACATGTATGTGCACAATCACGGACATATAACACACATGAAACCATATGCACACACTCATAAATGGACACAGATACAAATAATGTCTATAAAGGCAGACATATGGATATATACATGAGTGTACACACACATGCACATACTCAGGTATACACCCATGCACACATCCGTAGGCTGAGTGCCACGGGCATACAGTGGGGAGATGTGAGCTGTGTCTATCTGTGTGGGGGTGGCTAGTGCCTTTTGGCTTCCAGGGCTGGATTACAGTCTGTACTAAGGACAACCAGCTTGTAGATGGAAAGATCATTTTGCAAATGTTAAGTGCTTTGGCACAATACAGACATCGTTAAATCACCCAGTTAAGAAAATGTGTTAGACAACAAAAAACCCTGCTAATTTATTACACTCGTGTTCCCAGAAGAGTTCATGGGCAGATCTATGCAGGTGAGTTCCTTCAGCTTGCTTTTCTGGAAGGAACCACACTCGAAATGTAGGGAAGCTTTCAAAAATTCTCTTTGCCCTTGACAGCCAGGTGATGTTTGGACCCTGGAAACAGCAGAAATCTCACCCTTGCGGCTCTGTCTATCCACCCCTCATCCTGAGGCCAGAGCTACTCAGAGTCACCTGCTGTCTTCGGCATACCCCTGACACTTCTGAAAACCCACTTGATGCCAACAAGAGCAGAAGAACAACTCCTGGAGGGAATGGGTGGCACGGCTTATGAGCAAAACAAACCGGTGATGGGCTTATGCTAAGGAGCCGTTGATTTTTGTTGTTGTTATGTGTGATAACTATGTCAAACATCCCTTCTGTTGAAGACACAGACTGAAGTCTAATGACTCTTTGCAATGAGTACTTACAAATAAAGACACATGGACAAAGGGGTTTACTGTGTGACTCACTCTGTCACACTACAGTTTCCATGACGAGATTTTTAAAGTTTTTCCCTTTTTTCCTTTTTTTTCTTAAATTTTGTTTTAATTTGGGGAGGTGAAGTACAGGGTTTGAGAGAAAATATGAAGGGACAATGAAATGAATGGGATGAAGATATTGATGTAAAAGACACATAGAATAAATAAAAAGAAAGTTAAAAAATGGATAAAAACAATAGTGTGGACTTGCCTTTACACAATCCAGGGGAAAATCTAGGAAGGAGAGGGAACAGGCCAGCAGAAGGCTCACAAGAAGCTGCGCAAGGTGGTCACAGCTCACTTTCCTAGTTGCTCAACATATATTTTTATTTTTGTTTGTTTATTTATGCGGGGATGAAGGGTGATGGGAGTGGGTGCATGCACACGGCAGTGTGCACGTGGAAGTCAGAGGACAGCTTGCAGGAGCTGGTTCTCTTCTTCCACCGTGTGGGTACTGAGAATAAGACCCAGGTCCCAGCCTTGCTGGCAAGTGCCTTTACTTGCTGAGCCATCTTGCTGGCCCCCAGTTTTAAGTGTGTGTGGATTTTCAAAGCCTCTACTGAATGTGAGGTTGTTTTTTTTTCTTTTCAAAATAGTGATGGTTAGGAGTAGAAATTTTTAAACTAGATTATTAACATTTAGACTATACTGATAGTTTTAGAAACTCTAAGAAAATTGTTAAAATCTTAAAGCTAATTTAAATTAGAGGAATTATCTGACACAAAACATAACAACTCCAAAGCTCCTCCCCAAGGCCATCCACAAACAACCAAAACTGAGAAGCTTCTAAAACCCCCACTACTAAGACTGGCATGCCTCCTGTTTGGCAGTGGGCACCCTACCACCTGTATCGCTTTGCTCCGCGGCTCCTGGGTGAGTGCCACCCTAAGACAGGAACACAAAGTCTCTTCACACAGTCCTGTTGACTTAGGTACCCCTTCTTTCACCCCAAATCCAGAACATGCCTAGATCAAGAAAAGAATGAAATGTACCCACAGGGACTGGAGAGATGTCTCAGCAGTTAAGAGCACTGGCTGCTCTTCCAAATGACCCAGGTTCAATTCCCAGCACCCACATGGCAGCTTATAACTGTCTGTAATTCCCATTCCAGGGGGATCCAATATCCTCATACAGAGTATATATAGGCAAAACACAAGTGCACATTAAATAAATAAATAAATCTTTTAAAAAAAAGAAAAAGAGAAAAGAAATGTACCCACAATCACATTCCCACACACCACGCCATGACCTGAGTCTGGCAGCCCACTGCCACCCCAAACCCAAACTTAATCCTAACATGACTTGGTCTTTCCGAAGTTTCCATGTCTCCACACATACGTCCTGGAGGTGTTCATAACTCTTCTTTGAAGAACAAGGGTGTCTATTCAACCTAGGGTAGAGCTAGGTGGCTTTCTAATTTCTATGTGACCTTGACCGAATCCACACGTCTTGCCAATCTGTGGCACTGAGAGAAGCAGAGAGAAGGAAAAGCGAAAGGGAGCGATGGATAGACAGAAGAGATGGGGCAGCTGGGGCCAGCGGGAGAACAAGACACAGAGAGGGAGAACTCCAGCTTGGGACAGAGCTGACATCTGGCCTATGTGGCCCCTTGAATGAGGACATAACTGAGAAATCACCACAGGGGCTACAGCAGAGGGAGATAGAGAGGAGGCTGAGAGAGCAGGCGGGCTGTTCCAGATGGAAGGACTGAGCTATCATGGGCTCCGAACCAGGCCACCCATGATGGGAGGGCGACAAGACTGCCACAGAGACTGGAAAAAGGATGCGGTGCTTCCCAGGGTTGGAAAGAATGTTAAAGGCCACAGTGACACCTCCATCTCTGATGGTGAGTGACCCCACCATCTCCCCGCTTCCTCTTTCCTCCCTTTCACTTCTCCCTGCCAGGTAGATGGGCCGGGTCCTGAAGATGGAGCTCTGCCTAGGGAAGGGGAGGGGCTTCCCTGGGCTCATCTGCGTGCGGGCTCCTGCTAAGTCTGGGCAAGGCCTTACTCAGGGCTGCAAATTGTACCCAGCTGCAGAGTCACAAATGCAGGGAAGTGAATTCTTTGGCTCCTGAGATCCAACTTGGCTGTGAATGGAAGGCCACATCCTTGCTGCCAGACAGAACACAGGGTCCTAAAGCAGAAAGCCGGGTCAGATCCAGCCACTGGCTGCCTCAAAATATCACCGGTGCCTCTGGAGGTGTGTCTTGGTTTCCAGGGAGGGATTCTCCGTGCAAAGGTCGAGGCCAATGCTGCCAACAGAAATGCCTTAGCAGATGCTAGTAAGAGAGTCCAGTGGGGAAAGCGCTGACTGTGGAATCCGCATGACCCGAGTTCAATCCCCAGGTCCCTTGTGTGTGGAAGGAGAGAACCAACTCACAAAGTTGTTCTCTGACCTCAGCACGCTTGCTGTGCTACACACACATCCATGCACAGATATATCACACACACACACAATTTTTAAAAGAAAGAAATGCCTTAGTGCTATATACCAGCACAGAGTAAGGTGTTCTATGTCCCAGAAGTGTTTGCTTCTCCAGCAGCTCATTCAAAGCAGATTTCAAAACACAAATGCAGCCAAGAGGGCGTCAGGTGGCCACAGCATGACCAGCACACAATGGGATATGTGGCTTAGAAACCACATCTAGCCCTAGTCCTTTAGGCATGAATCCAGTGCAAATGCTGCACCCATCCCCAATCCTATCCTTTCCCCACTGAAGCAGCCGAGTGTTTAGACACAGAGAGCCACAGACTAGATTCCGATAGTGCATTTCCTAGCTTCTGACCATACTCTCTCTGTGGCAGAACTGGTCACAAGGGAAGGTCCTGGGGTGTGCTGAAGGCGTCCCTTCTTCTCAGGTCTGGCACCCTTGGATTTCTTGCCATTACCACAAAGCTCACCTCGGAGGCTACCCCCCTGGGGACCTGCTTGGGAAGCACCAGCCGCAGGTCGTCACACAGAAGGCAGTCACCGGTGGATCTCATTGCAATTCATTTTAATTACGTGTGACATAAAAAGACCACCTACAGACGAGACGATGCCGCCGTAAGAGTCCCAAGGTTGCTGTGGGGAGTACTTCATAACTGAAGTGTGTTCTCCCCAAGGAGTTGAACCACCATTTGATTTAATTTTTAATTTTTACATTTTAATCAAAAATAGATCAAATGGTGGTGGTCTCTCCAGGGAAGTATACTTCAGATAAGAAACCGGCCACGCTCCTCTTAAATATGTAAAGCTGCCATCTCCCCGCGAGTCACGAGGGTGGTGACGCCTCCGCCAGCCAGCCCCCACTGCAACTGGGCTTCCAGTTTCTGAGGAGGGACACCCTGACACCCTGGGCTGCACCTGCTGCAGCCCCTCCCCTGTCACACGGACCAATGCAGCTCAGCAGGGCAGCCTACCTGGGAAATGGCTGCTACGTGACCCAAGCAGGACGCCTTACCCTACCAGCCAGGGGGATGTCTGAATCTCCCTCTCAGGTGTGTGTGGGGGAGGTACCTTCAGCAGACACTTTGTAATATTGTATGTTGTAATAACCATCACAAGGAAAGGCATGCATGTTTTATCCAGGCGCCTGCACAGAACTGATGTCTTCAGTCCACCATATCACCTGGCTGTCACACCACGGCTCTGAGATTTACATAATCTCCTTCTAATGCTCATATGGATCCTAGGAGCTGCCACCCATACTATACATGTGCTCTTAGAGGGCAAAGCGTGCATCCTGCAGCTTCTTGGGACCTCCTGCTATCACCATGCACTAGCAGAGCTCCCATGGCACTGTGGTGAGGAGGAAGAGAATCCACGGAGGGAAGACCGTGCAAGCACTGGCTTCAGGTGACAAGTGTTAGCATGTGCCCTTTGGTTCATGTTGCCGCTAAAAATGAGGTGGTGGCACATGCCTTTAATTCCAGCATTTGAGAGGCAAAGGCAGGTAGGTCTCTGTGAGGCCAGTCTGGTCTACAGAGTGAGTTACAGGACAGCCAGGGCTGCACATAGAAATCCTGTCTCAAAAAAAAAAAGAAAGAAAGAAAAGAAAAGAAAGAAGGAAGGAAGGAAGGAAGGAAGGGAGGAAGAAAGAAAGAAAGAAAGAAAGAAAGAAAGAAAGAAAGAAAGAAAGAAAGAAAGAGGAAAAGGGAAGGAAAGGAAAGAGAAAAGTGGCCCATGCCCTCACTCTCTCTTGGCATCTGAGTGGGGCACTGGAGGGTCTATGGGGAAGGCTGAGTGCTTGATGGGAAGGCACTGGACCCTGGCATGGGGCTGAGGAAGGTAAGGTCTGCCCAGCCCTGAGACAGGCTTTCTTACATTACATGCTCAGGCCAAAGATGACGTATCCCCCACCTGTAGTCAGCACCCCAATTCAGTCCCAGGAAAAGCACATGGCACTTTGCAGAGAACATGTGCTTCCATTCTGCAGGCCAGAGCTAGCAGAGTGGCTCTGTCAAAGCTGCCCAAAGACAAATGGAGTATTCACTCTGTCAGTCCGGCTCTTGTTCTACTTGTCTCTGTCATCAGATTGTCTCGGCATTTCCTGACTCCCCCTACTGGCAGGGTAGGTAAATGGCATGGAAGCAGGTGCAGCTTCCCCCCAGATCCAGCATCCTTGGGCACTTGCCTGGACACCTACCCTCTTCCTAGGTGTGTGACGCAGCAATTTGTTACCCAGAGGCACGAGGTTCCACACCAAAAACATTAGAACTTCCTCATCTTTCATAATGGGAGCTATACACCTACACCACTCCAGGGCCTGCCCTAGCCCTTGGCAGCTGTCATTCTATACCCTGCCTCTCCAAACTCAATCTTTTTAGATTCTACATATGCCCAAGAGCTTACAGCATTCGCCTGTGAGTGGCTTCCTTTGCTTAGCATAATGTTATACAAGCTCCCCCACATTGTTGAAATGGCAGGACAAACTTCAACACAGAGGACAAATTGCAAAAGGTAGAAAGGCTAACCTTGCCAACAAGTGAAATCAAGAAAACTGGATATGCCTATGTAAATGAAGACACTGGACCATTACCATACCTTTAAAAAGAGAGACAGAAACACAGAGACAGAGAGAGAAAATCGAGATGAACTGCAGGCATAAACGAGGGACCCTAACTTCTCTCTGCACAAAAATGAAAACAGGACTCAGGACATTGCTCTTGGCAATGACACCAGAGGCATCAAGTCCCAAAGCACTGTAACATGATTAATAAAAACCCAGAGACTGATATTAGGGTTCAACCTAAAGTTCAGAAAAGCAAAACAGTCAGTCCCTGGCTCTTACCGCAGTCCAAAAGGGCCATCCTGCCTCCAGGAATCCTCAGAATGAGACTGTGTGTGAGAGCTGTCTCCTCCCGTCTTATATTCCTCCCTAGTGCTGGGATTAAAGGCGTGTACCACGACTGCCCAGTTTCTATGGCAAACTAGTGTGGCTACTGATGGTCTGTAAGGCTGACCAGTGGGTTGTTTTACTCTTTGATCTTCGGGCAAGCTTTATTTATTAAAATACAAGTGAACTATCACTACTAGCCCAGGCAAATCATACAAGTGAAATGCTCCCACCAGTAATGGAAACAAGGAGTGCAGAGGACACCCAGATGCAGAGATATAAAATTGGGCTTAAAGACTTAAACAGGACCAGCAAGATGGTTCCGAGGGTAGAAGTTCTTTTTTAAAAAAAATATTTATTTATTTATTATGTAAACAATATTCTGTCTGTGTGTATACCTGCAGGCCAGAAGAGAGCACCAGACCTCATTACAGATGGTTGTGAGCCACCATGTGGTTGCTGGGAATTGAACTCAGGACCTTTGGAAGAGCAGGCAATGCTCTTAACCTCTGAGCCATTTCTCCAGCCTCGAGGGTAGAAGTTCTTGCCGAGCAAGTCTAAGTTCAATTTCTGGAGCCCATGTAAAAGGGAAAGGAGAAAAGGCCCCCCAGAGTTGGAGTGGGAAGTCCTTCTGTATATGTGTTGCTTTTATTGGTTAATGAATAAAGAAGCTGCTTTCAGCCAATGGCTTAACAGAATATACCCAGGCTAGAAGATATATATCTAGAGGAGACTCCATGGAGCCATCAGAGGAGAAAGACGTGAGCCTCCAGCCAGAACCTTGCTGGTAGGCCATGAGACTTGTGGTAAAATATAAAAAAATAGAAATAGGTTAATTTAAGAGATAAGAGTGAACAAGAAATATGCATAAGCTATTGTCAAACAGTATTACAAATAATATAGTTTCTGTGTGATTATTTTGGGAATCAGGGCAGCTGGAAACGAACAAGCAGGCCTCAACAACAGATTGGCATGCCAACATGGGGCTGACTACATCCATGTAAAACCTGAGAGAGATCGGAAAGGAATTCTAGACACACACACACAAAAACAAAGTCTAGCTGCATTCTTTTTTTCAGCTGGCATCATGTCGCACCTCCC
This sequence comes from Microtus pennsylvanicus, assembly GCF_037038515.1. Lineage (NCBI taxonomy): Eukaryota > Metazoa > Chordata > Mammalia > Rodentia > Cricetidae > Microtus > Microtus pennsylvanicus. The sequence continues at coordinate 78,772,038 of NC_134583.1, forward strand.
TTAAGAGAGGTCTTCCTGATTCAGCAGTAGCAGAAAAAACCCACCTGGTTTCAAAATGGCAGCTTCCTGGTCCATGCTATCAGCACAAACTCTGGCTCTTTCAGGAGGCTGAGCACTTGAATGGGTTTTGTGAGCAGTGTGCTATAAACTGCTTAATGGTGCGACAAAGACCTGCTGCATACCTGGAACAGGAGCGGTGTGCATGGCTGCAGAGGCTTTGCACAGACCTCTGCCATGTTGGACAGGGCAGAGCCAAAAGGCAAAGCAGCCTTGGTTGTAGCCACGCTTGCTTAACATTAAAAAAAAAACACTCCTGGTCAGAAAATAACTATAGATGTGCATGCAATAAAGAGAAATCCAGATGGAAAAGACCTCTAAATGGGTCACAGTGTCAGATAAATATATGTAGGGTTGGGAAAAAGAAGAAAAATAATATAGAGAGGTATAAAAAGAAGTAAATGTTTTTTTAAAATTAAAACAAAGTCTTTAAAGAGACAGAGTAAACTTGTAGAAAAAGTAATAGAGTATGAAAAATACGCCACATAAAGATGGAAAATACACAGAGAATCTGGATTATGTATATTATTGTGTTTTCTTTAAATTTTTTGACTGTGAATGAGCTAAGTACAGAGGCATTTCATTGTTTGGGCTACTAAGCTAAACAAGCATATATATTTTAAAGGCATTTTGACTTCAGAATTTGGGTCTAAGGATTTGTAGCTTTGAAAAAGAGGTTCTTCTTTTGTTTCCACAGAAGATGAGAACCTGTAAGTTTTTTTTCAGACTAATGTGGTTTGATGGACCAAGAGCCCCTGAAAGGTAGCTCTAAATTTACTTTAAACACCCCTAAGATTATTTTGCCCAACAAAAAAGCAGGAAGCAGTTTGGAGAGAACTAAGCACAAATTCCCTAAATATTGTTTATAAATGTTTCTTTACATTTAAAGGGGGATATGCTATAGAGATTTGCATTGGTATGGAACTTGGTTTATTGATACAAATTTAAGATCAATTTTGTTATTTGTATATTTCTGCTCTTGATTAAGGTATTGTGTTTGTGCAGCTCATTTAAAAATGTAATGTATAATTAAGAAATACAGGTTAATAGATAATCGTCTATAATAGTCAAACTTCTAGTCATGTTAGTTAGGTTTTCTAGATATACAGAGATACATTTCAGTTAGATAGGTATTCCTCAAATCTTTTAGAGACCTTCAGAGTATGGCATTTAAAATGTTTTAATAACTTAGGACTTTTCATGACAATGAGACACATCTGCTCCTGGATGCACCAATCTACTTCAAGAGGAAGATGGACATTGAAGAGGCTCCTCATGGAGTTTGTTAGCCATTTGCACAAGAAACTGCTCTTGCCTCAACTGCTTGACTGGACTAGCAGGACCCACAGAAAAATGACTGCTGAAGTTGCCTAAAGAAGGTGAGACAGTCCTTCAGGGTTCCTGCTTCATGAAAGAGTCTGCCAGACATTCGGCAGAACACAGAAGAAAGTGACTGACAAACTGCCAATATAGGTGGACTGTCTTTTAAATTTCCCGCTTCATGGAAAAGTCCACCAGATACTATGGGCCAGCAGTCTAAATATGGGTACCTGTATTACCAAAGAACTTTGGGTGACTGTCCAGGCAACGAGATGTCTCTGTCAATTCTAGAGTTTAGAAAGTTACTTACAATACACTTCCTGTTCCATGCCATGTATTGCACACATGAGCAAGCATGCATGCATGTGTACATACATACAGATTAAAAGAATTAAATATCTATTTCCCCAGATTTATTTAGATGCCATGGGCCATCAGTGATCATCATTAATTTTGGAAGATTGGAAATGACATTCCTAATCCTTAGATTAAGTTCTTTCTGTTAATTCAAATTACTTATGAAAGGATTTGCCAAGAATATTGGGAAATTCAAGAAATTCGCAGCATCATCAACTCGAGTTTTTGAAAATGATCATGCTAGAGCTGGGGAGATGGCTCAGTGTGCTAAAGGGCTGTTGAGCAAGCATGAGGACCCAGGTTCCCATCTCCAGCCTCCATGTAAAAGCTGGGAATGGCAGCACATGTCTGTAACCTAAGTGTGTGGGGAGTAAAGATCCTGGGGGTCTCGGGACAGCCAGTCTAGCTAATACAGCAAGCTCCAGGTTCAGTGACCTCCTGAGGAAGGGTACCTGAGCTTGACCCCAGAGTCACCACACGCAAGCAGGCACACACGCATACACACATGCAAGCAGGCACACATGCATACACACATGCGAGCAGGCACACACGCAGGCACACACAAGCAGGCACACACACATACACACATGCGAGCAGGCACACACGCATACATACATGCAAGCAGGCACACACGCATACACAAGTGCAAGCAGGCACACACATACACACACACGCAAGCAGGCACACACGCATGCACACACAAGCAGGCACACATGCATACACACATACAAGCAGGCACACACACATACACACATGCGAGCATGAACACAAGCATACACACATGTGAGCAGGCACACACGCATACACACATGTGAGCAGGCACACACGTACACACACATGCAAGCAGGCACAGACACATACACACATGCAAGCAGGCACAGACACATACACACATACAAGCAGGCACACACGCATACACACATACAAGCAGGCACACACGCATACACACATGTAAGCAGGCACACACGTACACACACACGCAAGCAGGCACACACACATACACACACACAAGCAGGCACACATGCATACACACATACAAGCAGGCACACACGCATACACACATACAAGCAGGCACACACGCATACACACATACAAGCAGGCACACACGTACACACACACGCAAGCAGGCACACATGCATACACACACACAAGCAGGCACAGACACATACACACATACAAGCAGGCACACACACATACACACACACACAAGCAGGCACACATGCATACACACATACAAGCAGGCACACACGCATACACACATGTAAGCAGGCACACACGTACACACACACGCAAGCAGGCACACATGCATACACATAAAGGACGTGGAAACAACGCTGTTTTAGAAGGTGAAACAGTTTGAACGGTGTTAACATGCCCCTCTCTGCTAAGGATTTAACATGCTTGAACTTTCTGGTGTGAATGGCTTTGAAATGGTTGGTTTAGACATTGTCATCAATTTATTTAAGATGTTTAAAGATTTGTGTACTTTGATATTTTTATCCTAATGCAAAAACCTAATAGTGACAGATTAAAGGGACAAAAAAAAAAGCTTATCTAATGACACACACATAAAAGCTCAGTGTTTCCTTGGGTGGAAGGAAATGCCTTTTTCCTCTTCTTGACAGGGAAACAATGAGGAAGCACTGGGAAGAGATAATCCCATTTCACGCTCTTCATGGGGTGCCTGGAAACCCAGTTTAGTGCAATCTGTGTAGGTTCTGCCTATGGGCTAATGGGTTGTGCTTAGTACCTGCAGTGCTGACAGGTGGTCTGGCAGGGAGAGCGAGCTGTGGGTGAGGACAGCTGACCTGGCCACCCCCAGCAGGCTGCATGACTCACCTCACCTCCAGGGACGTCCAGGGCTGAAGAAGGATCTGCACACCTCTCTGCCAGCCCCACACATGTCCATAGGCAGCAGGACACTCCCGAGGCTGCCCAAGACAGGGCTGGTCAAGGGAGGCCTGCTGTAAATGGAAATTTCTGCTGACCTTTAAGATGACATCGGCCTCTTTTGCCTTGGATGATAGCTGTAGCTGACATTCAGTGGTATGTGCTCCAGCATCTTTAGTGTCCCCAGCTGAGCTTGCCATAGGAGTTGCTCGAGTTTCCCTAAGCTCTTCTGTGCTGCTTTTTTGGCCACACAAGCCGTAGTCATAACCTGCCATCATGACGAAACTCACAAGGGCTAGTTAAAAAGAAAAAATCGAGGTAACTCCCAAAACATGGCTCCTCCCCCGGAGGAGATGATGGAGATGATGGCAGTGGAGGAGAGGCTGTCACCCCTCAGAAGAAAAGGCAGGAAGGCTGCCCCAGCTCCAACAAAGCTAGGTTAGAATTGTCACACAAGCAAAAGCATCGGAAGCAAACCTTGTTTAGAAAAGGGAAGCAGTCACTCCAGCCAAGGTGGCTAAGAACCACAGGAGTGCCAAAGAGGACGACAGTGATGGGGGTAAGGACGGTGACGATGACAGCAATGAGACGATGGATGGTGACAAAGAGGATTCGTCTGAGCGGCCAGTTGTGAGAGCAGTGAAACCAGGGAAAGCGGCAGAGGATGGAGGATGCGGGTGAGGATGATGAAGAGAATGATGAGGAGACAGGTGATTCTGAAGACGATGCTATAGCGATCACGCTGGCCAAAGGGAGAGAGTTCCCGTGAAAGCCAAGAGTGTGACCAGAAGGAGGATGAAGATGATGATGATGAAGAGGAGGAGGAAGACAGGAGCCTGTGAAGGCAGCAACTGGAAAACAGAAAAGAAAAGGAAATGACAAAAAAAAAAGCTCCTGAAGTCAAGAAGCAGAAAGTGGGAGGCTGGGAACCACACCTTTCAACTTGTTCGCTGAAACCTTAATCCCAGCAAACCTGCAGCTGAATGGAAAGTTGCCACCAGTGGACTTTTTGCTAAAAAGCTGACCTTGCTGTTGTGGACGCCAGAACTGGTACAAATAGGAAATGAGAAAAAGCCTTGGTGCTCACTGGTTTAAAAAAAAAATGTTTGGCAATAAAATTAAACTAGAAAAACAAAAAGAGACACTAAGAAAGCTCGAGCTGCACAAAATCGAGATTTTAGTCAAAAACCCATCTTTCAGTATCACTGAGGATGAAGTGTTGGAAGACGCCATGGAGATCAGATTGGTCAGCAAGGGTGGGACAAGTAAAGGGATCACTCCCAAGTTCAACGCAGAAGCTGATGCCGAGAGAACCTGAATCAAAGCAGCGGGCAGAGGCTGATGGGTGATCTCTTTCACTCTCCGACCCTGGAGAGAGGACAAATGCAAGAGAGAGCTGGGAAGAAAAGCACTTGTAGTGAAACAAAGCTTTGGATTTAACTTTCCTACAGCACGGCAGAAGAACCACTCTAGGAAGTATTTGAGAAAGCAACTTTTATCAGTGTGCCCCAGAATCCAAATGGCATATCTAAAGGGCATGCATTTATAGAATTTGCTTCGTTTGAAGATGCTAAAGCTTTAAACTCCTGAAGAAAATGGAGACTGAGGACAGAACGATCAGGCTGGAATCACAAGGATCCAAAGTCAGCCATCCAAAACTCTGTGAAAGGTCTGTTGGAGGAAAGCACTGGAGAGATCTTAAGAGAATCGTTTGAATCTTACAAGAATAGCCACCGGTCAGGAGACTGGGTCTCCCAAAGGGTTTGGTTTTATAGACTTCAACAGTGAAGAAGATACAAAAGTTGCCAAGGAAGCCATAGGAGATGGTGAAATTGATGGAAACAAAGTTACCTTGCAGTGGGCCAAGCCTACAGGTAAAGGTGGGGTTAGTGGGAGAAAGGGGTGGATTTGGTGGCAGAGGCCAGGGAGGCTTTGGAGGTAGAAAAGGCTTCTGAGTTGCCAGAGGAGGACCAGAGATGTCAAGCCACAAGCACAGAGAACAAAGTTGAAACATTTCTTCCATTCCCGCCTTTCCCTCTTCATTTGAAAGATGTCCTGAGGACATTGCAAGACAGTAAGTACACAGACAGCCATGTCATCTAACTTGGAGTCTATGTCAATAACATCTCAAGAGAGACACCGTGCTGATTTTGACTGGATATTCATATAAACTTGTTTGTTTTTATGTTTTTTGAAACAGGGATTTTCTGTGTAGCCCTGGCTGTCCTGGGTGTCTTACTTGTTCTATATACAGACCAGGCTGGCCTCAAACTAAGAGATTCACCTTCCTCTGTCATCCAAGTGCTAGAATTAAAGGCATGCACCACCACCACATGGCTGAGTCATTTAAATTTTTAAAGAAAAGAGATAGAGGGCTGGAGAGATGGCTTAGAGGTTAAGAGCACTGACTGCTCTTCCAGAAGTCCTGAGTTCAATTCCCAGCAACCACATGGTGGCTCACAACCATCTATAATGAGATCTGGTGCCCTCTTCTGGAATGCAAGCATACATGAAAGGAATGTTGTATACATAATAAATAAATAAATCTAAAAAAAAGTGCAGCCTTAGTATAAGAAGTAATTGTAAAAAAAAAGGAGATAGAGCTAACCACTATACATTTTGAATGTATAGTTTCATCCCATGTATAAAATTATCTTCTTCCTATACACACACACAATCTGATAATATGAAGAACACTTAACGGGTAGTATTTTGTTAGAACCAAAAAGAGCTGCCTCAGACCACTGACAGCAATCGCCCATGGGTGGGCTTGTTATCCCATTCTACAATGAACAAGTACTGTTTTCATGACCATACAAAGACCATTTAAAACAAGATGTTACCCAGATGCTCCCTGTCCTTACACCTTCCCAGCTCTGTGGTGTACAGGGGAGATGCTGGGTTTAAGAATCAGCAGTCATAGTCATGAAAAGGGAGGACAACAGAGCTGAGCAAGGGGGCTCAAGGTGGGAACTCCTCTGTAAGTGGCAAGGTTAGCCGGAAGATCCATAGCCAAGTTACACTACTCTCCCGAGTAGTCACAGACACAGGCAGAGTCCTCCTGAAACAAGAAGCTGTCAATGGGGAAAGCGTCAAGACAGACCTCAGAACACCCCCCCCCCGTGCTTAAAGGCAAGATGCCCAGAAAGCACGCGTGCCGCCCAGTTCCATCACACGGTGTTCGTGCTCCGAACAGTCTGAGAATTCCAGGCAGCAGAGATAAAACCTCTGGTTCCACAAGCTGGCCAGCTTTACCTCACCTCCAGCTCTCTTCCCTTTGTAAGCTTCTCTGGCCTTGGCTTTTTCAGCAGAGAAGGCCTGCTCTGGACGTGGACCGGCTGTGCGGCAGGGGCAAGGGCTGTCACAAAAGACTGACTCCTCAGGCCCTCTCAGTGCGTTCTCTTCAACGCTGATGGAAAATCCCGTGTGCCACCACCACAACACAGATGCGGAGAAAGAGGCTCGAAGAATTTCGTAGGCTGGAGAGATGTCTCTGTGGGGAAAGGTGCTTTCTGCCAAGCCTGACCTGAGTTTGATCTCCAGGTCCCACATGAGAGGAGAAAACTGGCTCCTCCACCGACTTCCACAAATACTCCAGACACACACGACACACACACATACACACATACCACACACATCACACCATATACCACACACACACACCCCAATACAAACCACACATCACACCATACTACATACCACACACAAATGCACATACCACACACATATCACATACCACCACACGTACATACACCACACACATGACACACATCACACCATACACCACAATACACACATACCACACACACAGACACACCACACCACACACACCACATACCACATATACTACACACACCACACTACACACCACACACACATGCATATACCATACACACACCAACACACACACCACATACCACCACATACACATTACACACCACACATACACATGCATGCATATACCACACACATACACCACACTACACACACACATCACACACCACTGCACACACTACACACTACACATACACACCACCACGCATATACACCACACACATGCATACCACACATACACACCATATACCACCACACATACACACACCACACCACACCACACTCCACGCATACACATGCATATACACATGCACATACCACAAGCATACACACTACACATCACACACCACCACACGCACCACACACATACACACCACACACTATCACACACACATACACACATACCAGATACACTAAATGTAATTTTAAAAAAATGAAGGTGGTTCTTTAAGGTCACTCATGACATTTTCAGTAGGCAAAAGACAGAATCGGAGTCCTCTGGACTCTAACATGGAGTAGGGATGTTTCTCATGGGGTGGAAGATGTCAGAGGGTCTGCTGGGCTCACGGAAATGCTTGGGTAAACTGTGTGCTTCTCGAGCACCAGAACGCCTGGCACAAAGACACAGACATCCCTTTCCAGGAGTTAGAGTTAGGGTTAGGGTTCACAGGTGCAAGGAAAGTGGGAACTTAGGAGTTTTGCATTTGTTCATAAAAATTAACATTTTTTTGAGGAAACTAAAGCTCTTCAAAAACAAGACAAACTATGACAAAACCCCGACGTTTTAAGGCCACACACCACAACCTGTCTCTCACAGTCTTGGCTGTCATCTCCAAGCCCAACCATGAGCAGTCTGGCGTCTCCCCAGAGCTAAAGGTCATGTCCTGCCATGCCGGAGCATCTCCCTCACAAACAGCCCCACACTAGTTCCAGGAGCTTGGCTTCCGCTGTTCCCATTCTGCAGTGTGGGCCTCACATGACCACACGCCAGGGTTAGCACGGACTGGGCTCTTCCATGTGTTCCTGGCAGGGAGCACAAGCCCTGTAAAGAACATAATGGACACATGGCAGAAGGGCTGGGGCGCCTCCAGCTTCCAGTCATTTCTTTAGGACTTAGCAAACAGGACAGCTCACGAAACATCCTGATCCAGGGAAAACAAGGCTAGTGTCCAGAGTTACAAAACACACTGAAACCCAACAGCTGTTCACAATTCCATTTTAATATCAATGGGGTTCTGTCCCTCATAACTAAAGTTGGAGAATTACATGGCTTGATGGGATATTAACAATTAGCAAAATTCACTTCAAGATTATAGAGCATTTTAAAATATAAAAATAAGTTTTTTAATTAAAAAGAGTATGTGAACAGCCCCGGTTATGTCCAGAACAGCCCCAAAGTCCAAAGGCAGTGAGATCTCCAGCTGTGCCTTATGATTACATGAGTTACAAGGCTCCAAAACCCCTGGGCATCTTGATATGGAATTGGTTGACTTCTAGATGATTTCCTCTTCAGAAGAACACGTTAGAAAAGAGGCTGCAATGAGTCACCACACTCTGGATGTTCCTGGCCTTCTGCAGAGGGAGTGGGATTGCCTGAGAGGCAAACAACCCCTGTAGGAAGCCCTGGTTGTCATCTGAACAGGCGGGCACCCAGGTCAGCTGGAAGGGATCTGCACTGGCCATCAGGTGGGCACCCAGGTCAGCTGGAAGGGATCTGCACTGGCCGTTAGGTGGACACCCAGATCAGCTGGAAGGAATCTGCACTGGCCGTCAGGTGGACACCCAGGTCAGCTGGAAGGGATCTGCACTGGCCATCAGGTGGACACCCAGGTCAGCTGGAAGGGATCTGCACTGGCTGTCAGGTGGACACCCAGGTCAGCTGGAAGGGATCTGTACTGGCCATCAGGTGGACACCCAGGTCAGCTGGAAGGGATCTGCACTGGCCGTCAGGTGGACACCCAGGTCAGCTGGAAGGGATCTGCACTGGCTGTCGCATGGGGGTTCAAACCCAACTGGAATCTTTCTTCTTCCCGTTTGCATCTTCTAATGGTTCACGGTATGGTTAAAATGGCCCTGCAATGGTGAGAGAAGATACTGTGAGTATCGATTCACCCTGAACTCATTAACAGGCTTCAGCTACATAGTCACCAACACAGAGGACACCATTTATAATAACTGGGCTAAGATGGGTGGGATGGGACACGCCTGCCAGCACATGTAAAGCTATGACAGGCACACTGCCAGCGTAGGCCACATAATAACTCCCAGGCCAGTCTGGGTTTCAGAGTGAGACCCTGTCTCAAAAATAAGATAATAATAATTGCTATATCAATAGGAGAGGGGGAGAGAGGGAGAGAGAGACATACACACTAGGCTAGCTCTTGCGTGCTACCTCTCAAGCACTGGGAATGCAGGGTGGGACACCGGTCCTGGCTTGTTCTTGTCATGACTTCTAAGGCACAACTTACAGATGTATTAACATGTACTGCACTGTAATTAAGGTAAGATATTTCTAAAGCTGCCTAGTCATATAGAATATTCTTAACAAATGTTACATTCTTTATTACTTGGAGAAAAAGGATGAAATATCATTCAGTTACCCATAAAATAAAATTTTAAAATGCACTGTCAAAATACTGAATCGGGATTCAAAGCCATAGGAGTGTGGCTTGATCCTCATGTGGACATCTGGAAGTAGCCCAGGATCACAATGGTCCCTAGCAGGGCCCCTCACACACCCTCCTGGAGCAGGCCTCTTTCCATATCCCCACAAAAGCAGATGGGAGAATGAAATGGTTGAGGATGACAGTGGGCAGGTGCCATACTGCTGTGCAGCAAGAGTTCCCATCAGCATCCAAGAGTCTCTGTCACACTTGGCTATGGGCACTGACACACAGTAGTGTGCTTTCTGGCCACAGGCTAAGGAGGGGTGGGCATCCCTGCCTGTAAGGTCCACACCAAGACACTAATGGGTTCCCCGAGGGGCTGAGGTCCCAGAATGTTGGGTGGTCAGGAAATGAGGGGATGATAATCCAGTCAAGGCTTCCCTCCATCCTCCAGAAAGCAAGTGCTGCCAACGGGAAAGACTCAGACATTGCTTGGAGAAGACTGGGAGGTGGCCATGGACCCATTTTATACCAATGGTTCATGGCTCACCCGGGCCACGAGAAGAAAGTCAGGGCTGCACATGTGTCTACCTTAGGATGCAGAAGACATCCCAGGCAGTGAGAACAATGTTGAGGTCAGAATGTTCTAGAACCAGAAGCAGGAGTCTAGTGTGCATGTGGCACACAGGCAAGACTGGATGATCTGTCTAGAAGGTCGAGTTCATTGAGGACACTATAAATCATGATGGGGAAAGGTAGAGAGTTCAATCAAGAACACACAAAAGCATGTGTGAGGACATGTGAAAACATATGAGAACGTGACATAAAGAATATATACAAACATATAACATGCAATATTATAGATGATCATATAAACAAAGACAAAAAACAAGGTCATTGAAGAATATAAGAACATACATCATCATAGAAGATAATCATAAGCATAAACAATAACATACAATATCATAGAAAAAATCTAAAGAACATCATAGAATATACAGGATCATAAAAAACAAACAATAGCAGCAGAGAATATATAAGATCATAGAACATCATATATGATCATAAAAGAACATATAAGAACACACAAGAGCATCATATAAGCACATACAAGATCATAGATGAGTATATAAAGACATACACAAACATGAAATCATATAACATGGAAGAATGTCATATTAAAAGACATATAAGATCAAAGGAGAACATCTAAGATTATACAAACACATACAAGACCATAAAAGAATATCCTATAAGAACATCCAGGATCATAGACGATCATATGAGAATAAACAAGATTATAGAACATACAGGCCGTGTTCCCACAGTCCTGTACACACTGAAGACAGGCTGCAGGCAGAATCCATAGACTCAGGGACCAAGACAGGTCATCAATGTGAGCACAGTGACCTGCAGTCTTCGGAACTGTTCGTTCAGACTTCCCTCACGCCATCCCTAATCCCCACTTAGGAACTCACTCCTGATTTCTTTTTCCCTCTTTTAAATATTGTTGTTTATTGAAACAGGGTTTCATATAAATTATTCTGGCCTCCAACTCCACATGTAGCCAAGGCTGTCCTTGAACTCCTGGGCCTTCTGCCTCTAAACTCCAAGTGCTACAATTACAGGTAAGTGTCTCCGTGTCCAGTTTTGCCTCCTGAGTTTCCACATTTGTCCCAGCTGGTCAGTGTCTTTCAGGTCACATGGCCTGATCTGCACAGGGACAGTCTAGGGTGGGGATGGGCTGAAGCCCTGAGATTCCGAGACCTCACAAATAACATACACATAACACCAGGGGCATGTCTGATAGGGATGCTCTGCTCCCTGGGTCCTAGCTTTGGTGAAGTCAAGGGCTTTAAGCAGGGTTTGCTGTGTCTTGGCAGTGCGTCTTACCACAAAGAAACAGGAAGCCTGCTGCTGTGGACTGTTACTTTAACTACATAAGGATGCGTTCTATTTCTTATGCTGCATTTGTTAAACTAGGTAAAGATGTGTTGCTTTGCCTGCCTAAGGCCAGTGACTGGGCTAATGAAAACCTGAATGGCCAAAAGGCAGTAGAGAGAAAGGCAGGGATGACAGGCAAAAAGAGTAAAGAGGAGGAGGAATCCAGGTTCAAGAGAGGAGCGGGAGAGAATGTGGGAGAAAGGGGAAACATCTCGGGCCAGTCGGTCCCCCGCAAGCCAGGCATGGAGGAAGAAGTCAAAGTGGGACACACAGACTGAGAGAAAGGTAAAAAGCCCAGGGCAAAATGTAGATGAACAGAAACAGGTGAAGTCATAAGAGCTAGCGGGACAAGCACAAGATAAGGATGCGCATTCATAACTAATATTCAGTTGTTGTGTCATGATTTGGGAGCTGGCCGGTGGCCCGAAAGAAACCCTGCTACAGCCTATTTCTGTTGGTAAGACTTACATAGGGAATCTAAAGCAACAGTGAAAAATAAACCAAAATTCCAGTCTATTCTCACTTAGCAAGCAAGCAAGATAGTTTTGAAGGATATTTATTTTGTATGTGCACATATGTGCAAGCCATGATGTGTATGTGGAAGTCTGAGGACAGCTTTGGGGAGCTGGTTCTCTCCACACATTTATGTGGGTCTTGAGATGAACTCAGGTCAGCAGAACTGACAGCTGGCTCCTTTACCTGTTGAACCATCTCAAGGGCCTCATGTTCTTATTTGCTTCTAGTATTGGGATAGAAATGGACCCGTGCCCAGGGGTTTCCAGCTGTATTCACTGCCGGACGCCTTCCTAGTGCTTCCTCGGGGATAGAATCTATCCATCAAGAAATTCTAGTTCCAACAAAACAACTTTCAAAACTGACTTAGAAATTAAGACATTCTTAGACAAGCAAACATAGAAAATCCCCTGCAGGATGCCTATTGAAATACTGGCATCCACAAAGGATTCTGACAGTAACCACCTGCACAATTAAGAACATGGATGGGGCTTCTTTTTCTAAATTACTGTTAGTGAATATGACTCTATGGTTTTGCATATTTGTCTACTCTGCCATCTTGCTTAGTAGTTTACCTGCAGGCTTTCTTGGATATTTTATGTCGACGGATTATGTATATAATCTGAAAACAACAACAATGCAAGTGTTTTTGTTTTTCCTTCCCAATTCTTCTACTCACTGTTTCTTTGTTCTTGTCTTACTATACCAGCTGGAAACTCTAGTACACTGAGCAAGAACAGGCACAGCAAGAGTCCTTGTCTTCCTCCTCAACAATGGAAACAATTCCATGAAGTATAGTGTTCAGCTTCTAGCAGGAAAAACTCTGATCGTGGTTTGCTAAATAAGTTATCAGTTTGGTTTTGGTTATTCGATGTGTGTGTGTGTGTGTGTGTGTGTGTGTGTGTGTGTGTGTGTGTGTGTGTTTAAGCCAGAGTCTTGCTATATTGTTCTGGCTGGCCTGGAACTCCTATGTGGCCAGGATCTCTAATTCACCACAATCCTCCTGGCTCAGCCTACCTAGCACAATGGAGTAAAGGAATGAGCTTTCATATACAGCTCTGAAATTACTATAAACAGGACCTGGATCTAATAGGGGAATGTAATGAGCACTTTTTTTTTCATTTTTCGAATGTTAAATCATCCAAGTGTCCTTTCACACCAGGCATCGTGAATCAAAGACACAACAACAAAACTACCTGGAATGGTAGCTTTCTGATAACTCTCTTGGTTTTTGCCACTGTTCTAGCCTGTGTGTGGTCCCTTCCAGAATCAACGCTGGTGACCAAGTATCAGCAGGCACTTGCTCAGAAGCTGCAGGCTCCTGAACTCAGCAAAGTCGTCACTTTAGGGGAGCAGTGTTCAGGCTCTAAATATCTGGGCTGAAAAGGCTAGGACATTTTCTGCACACACTATCAGCATCCACACATGGACCAAATGAGAAGGTTTTGCCATCTTTCCTCTGAGTCTCACTCCCAGGGAGAAGACTTCACCATTTTCTCTATGGCTCTAAGGCTCTAGGATCCTTGACATTCCCATGCCCACGGCAATAACACATTCACTCAGGGCTCCCTTAGAACTGAGGGTTGATGAGAGGGCTTCCTCTGCTCCCCACATTTCATGGACCTTGCTTATAATCTCCCACCCTTCCTGGACCTGCCTTATAACCCACATCCTTCATGATCTACATTATAATCCCCAACCCCTCACAGATCCTCTTCTCTTTATTCTGCAGCTCCTGCAGCCTCATTATGGCTCACTTAATTTTTGGTCTCAATAGACAAAGAGCGTTCCCATGGACAAGCTGCCTACAGAGAAGTCAGCTGTTCATCGGCAGGCCGGCATGAGGTCATTTGTGGAACGAAAGGGAATCTGCTGCTAGCGGTCCTCAACCATTCTGTCTGGGTGTGCAAGACAGGGCAGTGCGGAGCAGGGAAGGCAGGAGCCTGACAACTGTGGGACAGGCACCTGTGCACCACAGAAGCACACTATTCCCACACTCATTCCAGTCCCTGAGAGTAGCTGAGAAGAGGCTGAGAGAGGATTGTAGTAATAAGGGGCGCGGCGGCGGGGCTGCGTCCCCAACACCCCAGCCGCCTGCCCGGCTAGCTTTACCCGAAATAATTACACGGACACTGTATTCTTTTAAACACTGCTTTGGCTCATTTCTACCTAGCCTCTTCTAGGCTAACTCTCGCACCTGGACTAGCCCATTTCTTATCATCTGTATAGCACCGGTCTTACCAGGAAGATTCTAGCCTAAGTCCATCCTGGGTCGGAGCTTCATCGTGTGTGTCTGCCCGGGAGCAGGGCATGGCGTCTCTCTCCTGAGGCGTCTGCTCCGGAGAGGAGAGCTGTCGAGTCTGACCTCACTTCCTCTTCCTCCCGGCATTCTGTTCTGTTTACTCCACCTACCTATGTCCTAACCAATGAAATGGGCCAAAGCAGTTCCTTTTATTTTAAACAATGACCTTCCTCCATCAGAGGATGGTCTGGAGCAATATATATATGACACAAGGTGAACTGTGACGATTATAATAGGGAAACTGTCAGCAATTGTTCAGGTCTATAATCCTAGCACTCAGAGGCTGAGGTCAGTCCAGGCTACCAGATAAGGTCAAAGCCAGCTCATGCTATATACTAAGACTACGGCAAGGAGACAAAAGAGAGAACCCATGGCAGCATTACTGAGCTGGAGACCACTGTAAGAATGAACTAGAATGGATCAGATGGAAGGACTGAAGCGCAAACGTACAGAGTGAGAAAAGGTCCATGCATTCATGAGAAACAACCCAGTGACTAAAATGTGACAGAAGACTGGGAGACGGCCTGACAGATAAAGCACTAGCATGTATGCATGAGGACTTCAGTTCCAATCCCCAGAATCCATGGAAAAGACGAGCAGTCATGGTAGCCCACTGGTTATCCTTGTACTTGGGAGGCAGAGATAGGGGATCCCTGGGGCAAGATGGATAGCTAGACTAGCCAGAATTAGTGAGCTCCAGTTACAGGGGGAGACCTTGCCTCGCTAAATAAGTGGGAAATTATCAAGGAAAACACTCAGTGTCAAGTTTGGGCTTACTACACACACACACACACACACACACACACACACACACACACGCATGTGCCATACTCATGCAAGCACACAACACATATGTATAAATACATACACATGCAAATAAACAAAAGCCAGTTGAAGTGCAAGGAACTCATGCTCCACAGAAGACAGCTCTGCCTAGGATTCAGAGCAGGAAGCATCAGTGAGATCAGCAGACTACAGACAGAAACATACAAGAGGCTCAGTTCACACAGCAGCTGTGGGGAAAAGCCACCAGGCAAGCTGAGAGGCACACCTGGATGGGGCTGCTGTTAGGGATACCACAAGAACCACACTGACATAGACTCTGCAGCCCTCAGAGGCAGGGGAGTCATCGGAGTCAGGCTGGGAGTGTGAGCTGGCAGGAAAGCCCTCCCGTGCATGTGGGCAAGCGGCTCTGAAGAAGCCTGAGTGTAATAAAGTCCTCTGAAGTTTGCAGTCGCTGCCCGTCAGTGATTTGCTGCTAAGTAGTGCTCCCTGGGATCCTGCATCTCTAAAAACACTATTTGCTTTTTATTTAACACTGAACCTTTTGATGTTTTAGAATATAAAAATAGTAAGTGTCTTATTATTTTAAAAGCTTAGGAGAGAAACTAGCCGTATTATTAGGAAAAGAAGATATACGCAGCATAGTCTGTTCAAATATCAAGAGGTGTGACTTTTCAAATTCACATTTCAATCTTTATTTACATAAGACTTTTAGAAATAGTGGGTGTAAATATTAAACCGCCCAAGCCTGGGTAAAATTTTATTGAGAATAACTACAAATAAAGGGAAACTGATTTTTTAAAGTCAGTTTCTGAAATTTAGATGAAAAGAATATTGAGCATTAACCAAAAAAATGATATTTACATATCAATGTAGGTTTTCTGCTCATAGATTCATTTCCTATGAAACTAAAGGAGGCAAGCTTGGGGAATTACAAAGGAAGGGAAAACCCTAAGCAAACAGGTACTGTTGTTCAAACAGAATATTAGCCAAAATGATCCAATCAGGCGCTTGAGCTAATTCTTTTTTTTTTCTTTCCCTTTAAGCCATTCAAGCCAGAACACAACCTCTCAAAGTGTAAGGAATTCACGCTACTTCCAAATCTGCCTCCGATACACAGGAGGAGTTGAAAGCTATATCCCAAGGATGTGGGGTTGGGGCACGAAAGAACCAGTCAATCACCACCAGAGAGGTTATCTGACTACAATGGGGCCACAATTCTCAAAAAGTATGACTTAGCTGTATCCTCGGGTATTTCTGGCAGCCATGGGAATCAACCTAAATAAACTGAACTCAGATGAAGGCATTTTGAATGTGAGCACTGTTCAGAAATACAGCACACATCCGACAGTAAGGCTTTGCAGACCGAGAACAGAGAGTGGCAAAGCACACTCCCCTGGAGGAGGCACGACACTGACGTTGGCTTGTGTATGGGTCTGATGACTCTAGCTACTCAGGTTGGTGCGGATGGCAGCTGCCAGAGCATCGGGTCTGTCTAAGACAGTCAGTGCCTGCCACTGCAGAACCCAGCAGCCAGTCCTGGGTCAGCCGAAGATGTGTGTAAGTTACGGACTCAATCTTTTGCTCATCGGGAACAGCAATTCACTTCTCTGAAGATCTTTGGGGGGCAATCTCCGACACTCAGACTGAGGCACACGCTCATCCGCCTGGTTTCTATGTGGAATTTAAATACAGGTCTATTTTATTACAATATTGAGAGTTCAAATTTAAAATAAAAAACCCAAGAATTATAGAGGTTATCAAAAACATATTAACTTGTTCTTAGAGTAAGTTCAAAATTAATAACAAAGGCATTATTATGCTAATATATGCTTTATGATATTCCGCCTTACAGCGGAGGCTGAAAATTGGCTGGCGGTCTCAGGCCTCCCTTTATTTTGAACTGATGGCGTGAGCACTATGTTTCCTTTAGAAATCTACAATTTATGTAAAGTTTATGGAAACACACTAGAAAAGTTTAAACACACGAGGAAAACCCAATGCTGACTCCTGTTGAGATAATTTAAATAAGGCCATGCTTCTTCCCTAAGACGACCTTCAAGGTCTGTCCTTTAGACACATAGAGGGTCTTCTTTTCCTTGAGGCCACATCTACTCACAGCACCTTCACACATGCGCAGACACACAAATACTGCTTCTTAGTGGGGGTTTTACATTTCTTTGTGATTTCTAGTTCTAAATTTGAAGCTGGAACTTTTTTTTTATTTCAACAGAATGCTAAAAAAAAAGTTCAAATCAGCCTTCAGTTTTATTCACGTATCTCATTCCTTATATATATGATTGCAGATTTTATTAACTGTTCTACAGATCTGATGTTGAAGAACGCTATCATTTCTGTCTCAGTGAGATCACACTTACAGACTCCCCCGCAATACATCTCAGGCAAGGCTGGGCTGAGCTCCTTCCGCCGTTCTGCAGACTCTATTAAATGAACCACAGACATACGTGCATCAGCACAGGGAAACCACGGTTTTATTAAACGAATTCTATGGGCTCGCAGTGGGTTTGGTGGCAAGAGGAAGCACATACCGCTGAGCTCGGCCTCTCCTGGCCACACTCTGGTCGTGGTGCAGGCGGGCCTCGTGTCCGTGGCTCCTGGTCGCCTGTGCTCCAGGACAGCAGGGCACAGGTGCTTACCATGTGGCTGCTGTACTCATGGCCACCAGCTTCTGACCTCCTGCATGCACGTTTCTGAAACACAAAATTTCACTTCAGATGACAACATACAACACTCTGCCTGAATTTATTTTCAGAAAACTTCGGCTCCCAACATAGACCCCTGTGGAGCGGGAAAGTCTTATAGAACGCGTGGGGATGACTTTCAGAACTAACAGCCATCACTTACCTTAACCTTGTTAGTTCAAGAGCTGCCTGTAGTCACCCGGCTTGATAGATTTAAAATAGTCATTTTAAACAATTTTGGCTGAAATTCCTGTAATAAACTATTGTGGCTGGTTTATTGAAAATGTACCAAACCTATAAATTCTGTTCAAGGAACTACTTATATGCTTCAACACATCTTCCTTAGCATCGAGTTGCATTCTTTCTTAACACAGTATGCATGGCTCACTTGTGAATAATTCTCTTACTGGCATGGAAGAACAAATTACTTTTATTGATCTCAGAGTCTGCACACACAGCTCGTAACCAGGTAATGGGGGAAAGTTAACATTTGGCTTCTACATCCACATGAGCTAAAGAAGGTTAATTACGAAGATAGTCCTTCAATACTTCAGAAGAAAGTAATGTCCTAATGCTCCAAGGTACATTCCTAGAGCCACCCTGTCCTGGACAACTCACCAATCTACCCTCAGCCCAGGGCCAGCATGTCCCTCTGGTGGCCACCCAGATGGGCCTGCTTCTGGACACCTGCCAAGCCAGGAAACATTTGCTGCATGGCTCCAGCTGCATGGCTCTAATTACATGGCTCCAGCTGCATGGCTCCAGCTGCATGGCTCCAGCTGCATGGCTCCAGCTGCATGACTCCAACTGCATGACTCCAGCTACATGGCTCTAATTGCATGGCTCCAACTGCATCTACACTCAGTTGTAAATCACTGTCCTTGCCAAGTCAGAGTTTCCCCACCTGTGTTTGTTATCTAGGGTGTCATTTATTTAATAATTCCTAATTTGCTCTTAAAATTTATTTATTCATTGAAAGTTTCAAATATATAGTGTGTTTTAATCATCACCATCTGTATCAATTATTTTTTTATTTCTGTGATAAAACACCACGGACCAAAGCAACTCACAGAAGACTTTATTTGGGGCCTGGCAGTGGTGGCACATGCCTTTAATCCCAGCACTTGGGGGGCCAGAGGAAGGTGGATCTCTGTGACTTCAAGGTCAGCCTGGTCTACAAGAGCTAGTTCCATGACAGGTTCCAAAGCTACAGAGAAACCCTGTCTCAAAAAAAAAAAACAAAAAACAACAGAAGACTTTATTTGGGCTTACAATTCCAGAGGGGGAGAGGCCAAAAGGATGGTGGTAAGAGCCAGAAACTTAGACTACACATTTTTTTTTTCAAGACAGGGTGGGGTCTAATGTCAAACTACAGAGATCCACCTGCTTCTGCCTCCTAAGTGCTAGAATTAAAGACATGCGCCATCATAACCAGATTCCACATTGTTTACCACAAGCATAAACCTTAACATGATGTGTCTTTAAATTCTCAAAGCCTGTCCCCAGAGATACCACCTACAGCAAGGCCATTTTTTCCAATCCTTCCCAAGGAGTTCTACCAGCTGAGGACCAGGTATTCAAACTTAGGAGCCTCCAGGGAGCACTTCTCATTCTAACTATCACATTCCTCTTCTTGGCCCCCATAAGCCTGTGGTCATATTATAATGCAAAACGCAGTTAGTGCAACTTCAAAAGTTCCCATAGGCTTTCAGTCTCAACCCTGTTTAAAAGTCCAATGTCTCTTCTGAGACTAAAGACAAGCTCCTGACTGTAACCCCCTGTAAAATTAAAAAGCAAATGAGATACTTCCAGCATACAGGGGCACAGAATAGACATTACCATTCCAAAAGGGGGGAATATGGGCCTAGTCAAAAACAAGACAAAAACCCAGCAGGCAATCTCCAAATGCTCTAGTTACATGCCTGGTGTTAAAGGGCTTTGATAGCGCGACCCCTCGAGCTTTGCTGTCTGGAGCACCAGCTCTCATCCTCCCACCACTTCTCCCACCAAAACCCTTCTTCTTTCCATGAAATCTCCCGCCAGTTTCCAGGTCTTTGAGGGTAATATGTGTGCACATTTTCATGTGATTTATTTAGGGTTGTTTGCATGCGCATGGGTAGGAAGTTATTTACTGGTGCACAGACACATAGACAGTGGTACACCACTGACAAAAATGACACCTCGCCCCCAACTCCTACGGCCACCATTACCTGCCAATAGTCCCATCAGAGAGTCGGCTTTGTTGAAACCTAGTGGGTTTATTCAAAGAGGAGACATTTCTCCATGGGTACCTGGGATTAAGAACTAGATTTACCACGGGCATTTCCAGAAACTAACCTAGTCCAGAAAACCCTCATAAGTGTGCCTGAAGGTTTGTCTGATTCCACATCCTGTCAAATTGACAATCAACACTAACCATCAAGTACCGAGGCAAAAAGTCAAAACAGGAAGAGACATGGCCTCTCCCATCACATTAAGGAAATCACACTATGTCCAGGACAACGTCTGCGGAAAAGAAAGACAGGCTCAACACCAGGAAATCCATGAGCACCATTCGTGTTAGTTTTCACAAGGAAACAGTAACACGATTATCTCCAGAGAGACTCAAACTAGTTTGAAATGTAAACATCATTCAGGACAAATCAAAAACAAAGAACACTAAACTAGAATAGGAAGCAAACGTGTTGCGTTCTTCTTTTCGTGTTAATCGACGTCTTATTGATGTGCCTGTGTGAGTTCTGGCGCACCTCACGCTTGCAGCTGCCCAGAGACCCCTGACGGTGGCAGCACAGGCAGCCGGGAGCTGCTGAGAGGAAGGTTAGAGGCATGCACCACCACACCTGCTGGCTCAGAGAACTTAACCTGCTTTTTGGCAGTGGGAGAAGGATGTTTGTTTTTTTTTAAATAAAGTCTTGCGTGGCTAGCCTTGAACTGGCTATGTAGCCAAGAATGACTTTGAACTGATTTTCCTGCCTCTGCCCCAGCAGTGCTGAGGATACAGATAAGTGCCCCGGGCCAGCTCAGAACACTCTTCAGGGCACAAACTACAGAAGAACTAATTCTAAAGGTCTCCTGTTCTTAGATAAGATGATTGGAGACTACAAAGACGAGAGTTCTCCCTAAGTTAATTTGAAAATTCTACTTAATCCCAGCAAACATACTAACAAGCTATTAATATTTCATGAGTAACACGAATAGCTACTAAAGAGCACATGGAGGGAAAAAAGGTCAGAAGCACACTGGGAAGGAAAACACTCTGTATAATGATAGTGGGTGGGGACTTGTGCCAAAACTGGCAAGCAAACAATGACAGCCTTGGTAAGAAATTACCAACAGTGCAAGAGGGGCCCTACTGTCTTGAGGATAACCAACAGCTGTTTAGTTAGACTATGGCCCACTCAATAGGAGAGGATTCATTTTTGGTACTGTAAACCTAGCCAACTACTTGGCTAAAGAGGGTATTTAAGAGTATTTTAAATGGCCTAGCATAACCTCTGGTCATGTTTCTGGATTTGAAATGTCCCAAATTATGAAAATGTTTTACAAGTAAACATAATTCTCTCAATATAAAAACTCTTCTAGAATCACATAGCTGCACAACACACAGCACAGGAAACAAACGTAGGCTGACTTATTACATGAATCTGTTTCTAGTCTGTGTCCCAAGTGGACCCTCAGCCTAGAAAGGCTGGCCTTTCTAAACTTATCCCCCAAAGGACAGCTGTGGAATCCCCACCACTTCATTAAACTGATTGGTGATGGCCCAGAGTTGCCTTTCAACCACGAGTCCACATTGACCTGTCCAGCAAGACACAGTAGACCCACAATGATGTACGTGGCCCCGCCCCATTGCTCTCCAGCCCTTCTAGCATGCAACCCTTTGCCAAGACCCTGGGAAAGCAACTAATTCTCGCTTTCTGCAAACGTGGAGAACAAAGCAATGTTTATCTCTCCTTAAATTCTTTTTTTTTTATTTTTATTTTTCGAGACAGGGTTTCTCCGTAGCTTTTGGTTCCTGTCCTGGAACTAGCTCTTGTAGACCAGGCTGGCCTCAAACTCACAGAGATCCGCCTGCCTCTGCCTCCCGAGTGCTGGGATTAAAGGCGTGCGCCACCACCGCCCGGCTTTAAATTCTAATCTATGTATCAGAAAGCCTTATGTCCTTTCAGTTGTTGTTCTCAAACGTTTTCCCTGGTGTGTGTGGGGGTGGGGTGGGGGGGATTCTCTTTATCTGCCTCTGTTTTCACTGATGCCCCCAAAAGGAATAAATAAATCCAGCAACTATACGTACATTTAAAAAAAAAAGCAAATAGACCAATTCCACAGAGTTCAAAGTCCAGAAAACCCTCCAAATTATATGGAAAGTTGTCACCCAAATCACTGGGTTATAAATGGACTCTTCAAAAATTCATTTATTTTATGCATATGAGTGTTTTTTTTCTGCATGTATGTGCACCATTTGTGTCCCTAGTGCCTGGAGAGTTCAAAAAGGGCTTCAAATCCGCTGAAACTAGAGTTACCACGGGTGACAGGAACTGAATCTGGGTCCTCTGCAAGAACAAGGGCCTTAACCACTGAGCCAGCTGTCAAGCCACCGCCTTCATCTTAAAGACAAAGATTTTGCTATGCATCCTCTGCCGGCCTAAACTCAGAGCAATCCTCCTGCTTTAGCCTCTAAGTGACGGGCTATAGATAAATGCCAGCACATCTGATCATAATGTAAGTTATCTGGATAATTGGGTAGTAATTGGAAAAAGAAAAACACTACCAAAACCTTTATCTCCTTCTTCCTCTCTCTCTTCCTCTCTCTCTTCCTCTCTCTCTCTCTCTCTAGTTCTCTCTCTCTCTCGGTTTTGGTTTTTTAAGACAGGATCTCACTATGTACATCTTGCTGATCTGGAACTCACCATAGAGATCAGGCTGGCCTCCAACTCACTTAGACCTACCAGCCTCTGCCTCCCAAGTGATGGAATTAAAAGGTGTGTAACTACTACACCTGGCTTTGATGTCATATTTAAAAATAAACTAATGGGGCTAGAGAGATTATTGGCTAAGAGCACTGGCTGCTCTTCCAGAGGAGCCGAGTTCAATTCCTAGCACCCACAAGGCAGTTCACCACCATCTGCAGCTTCAGGGGATCCCACACCCTCTTCTGATCTCTGCATCAGATAGCACAGGGTGTACCTACATACATACATAAGACAGACAGGCTAGGAAAGTAGCAAACATAAAAAAACACCCGAGTGACTAGCTCCATAACCACAGTAAAGGGAAATATTTTCTAACTGAAACTCAAACCAGAAGGCAAAAAAAGCAACACTGATGCATCTGACTACATATAAACAAGAAGATCTTTAGAACAAAGCAAAACAAGCAGCCCAGCAGTAGGAAGCCGAGGCAGGATGATCAACCGGAGTTCAACTCAGAGTACAGCCTGTGCTACAGAGTAAGACTGTGTCTCAAAAACTTAAAACAAGGGATGGGGAGATGGCTCAGCAGTTTAGACCACTGTCTGCTCTTCCAGAGGACCTGGGCTTCAGTTCCAGTGGATCCAATGCTCTCTTCTGACCTCTACAGGCACCACAGAGACATGGAGGCAAACCACCCATACACAAAATAGAAATTAATAGCTCTGAAGGAAAAAAAGACTAAAGGAAGTCTTTCCAAGAAGTTAAAGATACCTGAAAAAAAAAAAAGAAGAAGAAGAAAATATCTGGAGCATGTGCTATGAAGGCTCCTGATCCTCATATGGGAAACTTGTAAAAGCTGAGGAACAAGCTGCGCATGCATAGTGCTGTACACCTGCAATCCCAGCTGCTGGGAGGGAGAGGCAGGAGGGTCAGGAGTCAAGGCCGGCTTAGCCTGCATTAGAGGAGGCATATTGCAAAATCCAAAAGCCATGAAAAAGCAAAAATTAGTGGCACCACCTCCATGAACAAAAGACAGATGCTGTTGAGAAGCCATCACACAGCAGTTGTGACAGAGTGCTCAGTTAAACACACCCATTTCGGCGACTTCTTTGTCAAGCTTATTAGATGACAAAATGACTGGAGCATTAGTGGGCGTGTCTTTGGAGGTGTCCGTGATGGTATTCCCAGAGAGGATTAGCTGAGGGGGTGGTACCATTCTAAGAGCTGGGGTCCTGGACTGAAGAAAAAGGAAAAAGGGAAAAGTGGGCTGAGCACCAGGATTCACCCCTACTTCCTGTGAACACAGCATTAAGAATAGTTACTAATACATTCATATTTAGAAAAATGCAAATGAAGCTAATATCAAGAAATCATCTGTCATTCATCAGCCTGGAACAACTTTTCAAATGTGACATGGCCCTATAGACAACAAGCATCTCCTATGGTGCTGGAAGGAAGAGGTGAGAAAATATGGTGAAGCCATGGGAACCCAGAAATTCTACCTCTGACCCCCATCCCCCACCCAGCTACCCAAAGACACATTTCTGGTACTGGAATGACTGCTGCCCACTCCTAGCTTCTCATGGGTCTGACGTAGAGGTACCAAGACATAAAAGTGAGTGTGCATGCATGTCTACAGTATGACATGGAGGTAAAGAGACACACACATGAGTGAGCATGCATGTCTACAGTATGACATGGAGGTAAAGAGACACACACATGAGTGAGCATGCATGTCTACAGTATGACATGGAGGTAAAGAGACACACACATGAGTGTATGCATGTCTACAGTATGACATGGAGGCAGGAGACACACACATGAGTGAGCATGCGTGTCTACAGTATGACGTGGAGGTAAAGAGACACACACATGAGTGAGCATGCATGTCTACAGTATGACATGGAGGTAAAGAGACACACACATGAGTGAGCATGCATGTCTACAGTATGACATGGAGGCAGGAGACACACAGATGAGTGAGCATGCATGTCTACAGTATGACATGGAGGTAAAGAGACACACACATGAGTGTATGCATGTCTACAGTATGACATGGAGGTAAAGAGACACACACATGAGTGACATGCATGTCTACAGTATGACGTGGAGGCAGGAGACACACACATGAGTGAGCATGCATGTCTACAGTATGACATGGAGGTAGAGAGACACACACATGAGTGAGCATGCATGTCTACAGTATGACATGGAGGTAGAGAGACACACACATGAGTGAGCATGCATGTCTACAGTATGACATAGAGGCAGGAGACACACAGATGAGTGAGCATGCATGTCTACAGTATGACATGGAGGTAGAGAGACACACACATGAGTGAGCATGCATGTCTACAGTATGACATGGAGGTAAAGAGACACACACATGAGTGTATGCATGTCTACAGTATGACATGGAGGTAAAGAGACACACACATGAGTGAGCATGCATGTCTACAGTATGACATGGAGGTAAAGAGACACACACGAGTGTATGCATGTCTACAGTATGACGTGGAGGTAAAGAGACACTCACATGAGTGAGCATGCATGTCTACAGTATGACGTGGAGGCAGGAGACACACAGATGAGTGAGCATGCATGTCTACAGTATGACATGGAGGCAGGAGACACACACATGAGTGAGCATGCATGTCTACAGTATGACATGGAGGCAGGAGACACACACATGAGTGAGCATGCATGTCTACAGTATGACATGGAGGTAAAGAGACACACACATGAGTGAGCATGCATGTCTACAGTATGACGTGGAGGCAGGAGACACACACATGAGTGAGCATGCATGTCTACACTATGACATGGAGGTAAAGAGACACACACATGAGTGAGCATGCATGTCTACAGTATGACATGGAGGTAAAGAGACACACACATGAGTGAGCATGCATGTCTACAGTATGACATGGAGGTAAAGAGACACACACATGAGTGAGCATGCATGTCTACAGTATGACGTGGAGGCAGGAGACACACACATGAGTGAGCATGCATGTCTACAGTATGACATGGAGGTAAAGAGACACACACATGAGTGTATGCATGTCTACAGTATGACATGGAGGTAAAGAGACACACACATGAGTGAGCATGCATGTCTACAGTATGACGTGGAGGCAGGAGACACACACATGAGTGAGCATGCATGTCTACAGTATGACATGGAGGCAGGAGACACACACATGAGTGAGCATGCATGTCTACAGTATGACATGGAGGCAGGAGACAGACACATGAGTGAGCATGCATGTCTACAGTATGACATGGAGGCAGGAGACACACACATGAGTGAGCATGCATGTCTACAGTATGACATGGAGGCAGGAGACACACACATGAGTGAGCATGCATGTCTACAGTATGACATGGAGGTAAAGAGACACACACATGAGTGAGCATGCATGTCTACAGTATGACGTGGAGGCAGGAGACACACACATGAGTGAGCATGCATGTCTACAGTATGACATGGAGGTAAAGAGACACACACATGAGTGAGCATGCATGTCTACAGTATGACATGGAGGTAAAGAGACACACACATGAGTGAGCATGCATGTCTACAGTATGACATGGAGGTAAAGAGACACACACATGAGTGAGCATGCATGTCTACAGTATGACATGGAGGTAAAGAGACACACACATGAGTGAGCATGCATGTCTACAGTATGACGTGGAGGCAGGAGACACACACATGAGTGAGCATGCATGTCTACAGTATGACATGGAGGTAAAGAGACACACACATGAGTGTATGCATGTCTACAGTATGACATGGAGGTAAAGAGACACACACATGAGTGAGCATGCATGTCTACAGTATGACGTGGAGGCAGGAGACACACACATGAGTGTATGCATGTCTACAGTATGACATGGAGGCAGGAGACACACACATGAGTGAGCATGCATGTCTACAGTATGACATGGAGGCAGGAGACACACAGATGAGTGAGCATGCATGTCTACAGTATGACATGGAGGCAGGAGACACACACATGAGTGAGCATGCATGTCTACAGTATGACATGGAGGTAAAGAGACACACACATGAGTGAGCATGCATGTCTACAGTATGACATGGAGGCAGGAGACACACACATGAGTGAGCATGCATGTCTACAGTATGACATGGAGGCAGGAGACACACACATGAGTGAGCATGCATGTCTACAGTATGACATGGAGGCAGGAGACACACACATGAGTGAGCATGCATGTCTACAGTATGACATGGAGGCAGGAGACACACACATGAGTGAGCATGCATGTCTACAGTATGACATGGAGGCAGGAGACACACACATGAGTGAGCATGCATGTCTACAGTATGACATGGAGGCAGGAGACACACACATGAGTGAGCATGCATGTCTACAGTATGACATGGAGGCAGGAGACACACACATGAGTGAGCATGCATGTCTACAGTATGACATGGAGGCAGGAGACACACACATGAGTGAGCATGCATGTCTACAGTATGACATGGAGGCAGGAGACACACACATGAGTGAGCATGCATGTCTACAGTATGACATGGAGGCAGGAGACACACAGATGAGTGAGCATGCATGTCTACAGTATGACATGGAGGCAGGAGACACACACATGAGTGAGCATGCATGTCTACAGTATGACATGGAGGTAAAGAGACACACACATGAGTGTATGCATGTCTACAGTATGACATGGAGGTAAAGAGACACACACATGAGTGAGCATGCATGTCTACAGTATGACGTGGAGGCAGGAGACACACACATGAGTGAGCATGCATGTCTACAGTATGACATGGAGGCAGGAGACACACACATGAGTGAGCATGCATGTCTACAGTATGACATGGAGGCAGGAGACACACACATGAGTGAGCATGCATGTCTACAGTATGACATGGAGGCAGGAGACACACACATGAGTGAGCATGCATGTCTACAGTATGACATGGAGGTAAAGAGACACACACATGAGTGAGCATGCATGTCTACAGTATGACGTGGAGGCAGGAGACACACACATGAGTGAGCATGCATGTCTACAGTATGACATGGAGGCAGGAGACACACAGATGAGTGAGCATGCATGTCTACAGTATGACATGGAGGCAGGAGACACACACATGAGTGAGCATGCATGTCTACAGTATGACATGGAGGTAAAGAGACACACACATGAGTGTATGCATGTCTACAGTATGACATGGAGGTAAAGAGACACACACATGAGTGAGCATGCATGTCTACAGTATGACGTGGAGGCAGGAGACACACACATGAGTGAGCATGCATGTCTACAGTATGACATGGAGGCAGGAGACACACACATGAGTGAGCATGCATGTCTACAGTATGACATGGAGGCAGGAGACACACAGATGAGTGAGCATGCATGTCTACAGTATGACATGGAGGCAGGAGACACACACATGAGTGAGCATGCATGTCTACAGTATGACATGGAGGTAAAGAGACACACACATGAGTGAGCATGCATGTCTACAGTATGACATGGAGGCAGGAGACACACAGATGAGTGAGCATGCATGTCTACAGTATGACATGGAGGCAGGAGACACACACATGAGTGAGCATGCATGTCTACAGTATGACATGGAGGCAGGAGACACACACATGAGTGTATGCATGGATGCACCCCAGATGGTTTACAGCATCCAAGAGCAAGGAGCTCAATGTTCACCGTGCCCAACACTACCATTTTGGTGTCTAAATGCCATTCAAGAAGGAGCAGAGAAAACACAAGAGAAGCCTACATGTTTTTTTTATAAAAGTGTTATTTACACTTATTTACATTTATTTTTCTATTTTGAGGAGTGCAAATGCCATGGCACTCATGTGGAAGTCAGGGTGCAACTCGCAGGAGCAGCCTTCTTTGTAGGCTCCTATAGTGAGATTTTATCTGTGTTTTCATAAAGCTTGCCTGAAGATTGGAGTGCGTGCAGAGCTAAGCCACTAGGGCGGGGAGTAGTGACACACACCACACCTTTAATCCCAGGACTCAAGGCCACTCTGGGCTACAGGAGATGAATCTGTCTAAAGAGAGAAACAGAACTCACACAAAGGTGTTCCCAGCACTCCGGAGTCACAGACCTTTAATCCCAGCACTAGGGAGGTGGAGACAACTAGACGAGCTTCGTCAAAAGATGCTAGAACCTGGGGGGGGGGGGGGGGGGTTCAATGAGTAGCACAATTAGGCTGGCTCAAATAATGACCTTCCCATCTCTGTCTCCTAGAATATTGGGAGTGCATGCGTGTGCCACCAGACCCAGCTGCAAAAGGGTTTTCTAATGAAAACCATCCAGGGAGCATGTTGCCAGTGGCATACATCCATGAGTCTAGAAACACTGACTTAACCCAAATTGTTTTCCATAATTGCAAGCCATCAAATCTAAATTTTCCTTTCTGACCAACCTGAAATGGGCACAGCCCCTCCTGTTGGTCATCACCATCCTCTCAATGTTCCAAGAGGTTATCCTTGGATAGTTCCAAGCAAGCATCTCTGCACTCTCTTGCTCTGTTTTGAGACTATTCCTTGGCGTCTTTCCACTCTGGATCACTTTCTAAATGGTCTGGGTTCCATTTAAAACAAACCCCACAAAACACTTTCACTACCATACAACCATGGAAGGAGAAGGAGCAGAGGCCACACGCTGTGATTTGACCATTGTGTTTCTACAGAAGACACTGCCAGTGACTACATCCCACAGCAGGTCCAAGCCAAGTGTGCCTTCTCCATGTTTCCACACGAAACAACTCCTACTGCTGGTCTTATTAAGTCTCATCATCATTATCTTCCTTTTTTAATTTAACTATAGGCTTTCTAACACATACTCATTAAACTCGATTTCCATTTTGTCTTCTACTTTTTATTTATTTTGTGTATATGCACCTGGGGGTATCCATAAAGACATATGCACGTGTCTGCGGAGGGCAGAGGCCAACTCTGGGTACTACTTCTCAGGAACACCCTTCACTTTATTTTTTTGAGATAGGGTCTCTCAATTGGCTTGGAGCTTATCCATTCGCCTCGCTTGAGTAAGCTCTGGGACTATCTCTGCATTCCCAACACTAGGACTGCAAGCACATGCCCCCACCCCCAGATTTTTTATGAGAGTTCTGGGAACTGAGCTCAGGTCCTCATGTTTGCAAGGCAAGCGCTTTGCCATCTCCGGCCTCCATGTCATAGTCTAACCTAACAAACTATTTGCAACCCTTACTCTGCTATGCCTATTTCCTCGAGGATTTTGCAAGCCTTCTGCATTGTTAGACAAAAGCTTTAAGAGGACAAGATTAAGCTCTGAATCTCTGGTTGTTTTGGGTTCTGCTCAATTTTTACAATGGAGAAAGATACCCAATGTGTGATGGCTGGAATGAGAATGTCCCCATAGGTTCCGATATCTGAGTACTTGGTCCCCTGTTGGTGGTGATGTCTGGAAAGGTAGGAGGTCTGGCCTTGCTGCAAGTATGTCACTGGGTCCAAGCTTTGAAAATTTAAAGACTCAATCACTTCCTGTTCACCCTCTGCTTCATGCCCGCCACTCAAGATATAAGCTCTTTGCTTCTAGCTCTTGCCACTTGCTGCCATGCCTCCCCACCATGATGGACCCTGTTCCTCTGGAACTATAAGCTAAAAACGCCTTCTTTTCCTTAAGTTTCTTTGGCATGGTATGTAATCACAGCAACAGAAATTAACTAATACGCTGTTTCTTTAAGATCAGATTGCTGTCAACTCTCAATACTCTGGGCTAGTGTGGGACCATTACTATTCCTCATGCTATCTGCATACATGTTTTCATTTCTATGGTAGTAACATAGTCAGCAGCAATAGCATCTCCCTTGGTCTTCTTTCAGCAAATGGACTTACTAGAACAGGGAGCAGAAGGATAAACGTGAACCGGAACTTACATTTCACCAACAAAAGTCAGGGTACAACAGGTTGTGTGTGGCAAAGCTTCAGCTACAGAAAGGCAGCAGACTTGTGAACCCCCACAGTGATGAGCCAACATTCTTTAGGTGGCTCAGGTGGTGGTCCAGGAGAAAAGGAAAAGCCTACTCTGATACCACGGTGGGTGGGTATCCTCTGGGGCATGAGGCCATGATGTATGTGGTGGCCCTCAGCCATCAGACTGGATAAATTACTCTCTATTGTTTATGAACAGCTCATCACAAGTGACACTGGTCCACAGGCTCGTGTGGCCAACAGTCCAGTTGTCAAGGCCTGCCTTGAGCCTTAGGACACCGGCTGCCGCTGGAGCACTAATGCTGGCCCTACTAGAGCTGAGCGCTTCATTCTCTCTGCTCCCTTCCGGAGAGATCTGTCAGCTTTCGTGAAGGCAGATGAAGATTTACCACCAAACTAAAAAGACACTTCACTATATAAACAAAATTAAAATCCCAAGTAGACACGAAGACCCCATTACTTAACAGTAATTGAAGCAGATCAAGTGAACAGCGGCCTCGTGTGAGCACGGCTGAATCCGGGGCTGAGCTGAGCAGACACTTCTTCAGACAAGGCATGAATTAAAATAAAAGTCATGATCCTGCTGCCTCAATGATGGGGCAAAGTTGGGACAGGCCTCAGAATGTCCAGCTGCTCTCCCTGCGGAGGAAGGGTCACTTCTTTGTTGATGTGGATACTTCCTTTATTGGAAGTGATGGGCCCAAATGACCTTAATGAATTAAGAGTCCAGAGGGAGGAGGGGGTTAAGACTTAGCAATTTGCCAGAAATGAGATTCAAAAGCATAGCTTCTGAGCTGACAAGATGAGCCCTTCCAGAAACCAGATGGGACATGACCCTGGTACTCCTGGAAAGGCAACAGGAACTGAGGATCCAGGAGCCCACACAGCAGCTTCTTTGTGGGGATGGTTCTGGATAACGGAGCACTTTCCAAAGTCCGCCTTCCTACTCTAACTAAATGCTAGAAGAGTGGATTGAATGCAAAATGGGAGAGGTTCTTTGAACTATCCAATGGGAGAGCACTGCATAGTCTCTGTTGTCAGCAGAAGGCGGCCATGGCACACTCCTGACCATCACACCCCCAGCTGCAGCACTTGCACGTGTTAGTGTGACTCAGCGAGAGTGACATATGCATAGTATAAACCAGAAAACCAAGCCAGGCGTGGTGGTGCACGTCTTTAATCCTGGCACCTCAGAGGCAGAGGCAGGGGGTCTTCTGTGAGTTCAAGGCCGGCTTGGTCTACATAGTAAGGCACTATCTCAAAAAAAAATTAATTAAAATTAAAAAATAAGAAAACCAGGAAGAGTCATTAGCAATCAGTAATACACTGATGCTAAGTCCACAAGAAAACATATTTTATATAAAAAATAAACACAAAAGAAGTAACTTAATCTTCCAGGCATGTGGTGTACACATGTATCCCAGCACTAGGGAGGGAAGGCAGGGAGATCCCAAGTCAAGACCAGCCTGGGCGACACAGTGGCCCGGACCCTGGATTAGTTAGAAACCACACCCAAACACCTGTTTTCACAGAGAGACCCTTCATTAAGTGGGAAGAAAAGTTAAAGTGGCTGCTTCCTGACTCGGGCAGAAGACCAGCAGCAAATAACTTGGCAGCTGTAATTTTTAAGAGAAGAAGGGGACGTCTGTGTTAGAATGTTAGAGGTGGTAGCAGAGGAGATAGAGGACCAGGGAGTAGAGTAGAAGGGGACACAGGAAAGGAGGCAGGGGTATTTGTCCTGGAGGGACAAAGGACGGTCCCTAGACAGAGAGGAGACAAACAGGGCCCATAGGCATAGGGGGCTTATGAAGGTAAAATGGGAAACCCTGTGCTAGGATGAGGTGTTTAATTTTTATTGGGCATATTAATTAGGTGAGTCAAAGGGGTCTTTTGATTGCTGGACTTTAATACTTTGATAGCTAGACCTTGGCGGTCAGCCTCAGGGAAAGGAAGAGGTGAAAAAAGGGAACAGACCTTAGTGGTTGGCCAGCTTTAGGGAATGTAATCTAACAGCTTTCAGCTCCCAGAGGGAAGGTGGGAGAAGGGCAAGGCCTGTGACAGCCACAGGCTCTAATGAGATAGTGTCCCTTCACAGGGAGGGAGACACAGTTTTTAGGAGAACAGGGTGCTAAGAGGACTCCCTTTCAAATGTAAAAAGATAGACTGAGGACCTGTTACTTGACACATGCTGAAACCAACCCAATACAGATCAGATAAGAATGAATAGTAAAGCCAGGTAAGCAGCAGGAACTGGTAATCCTAGCAACTAGAAGGCTGAAGCAGGAGTTCAGTGCCAGCCTGGGACACATCAAAAGGCTTTACATCAATCAATCAATCAAACAAACAAACAAACAAACAAACTGGGACTTCAGAGGTGGCTCAGAGGTTCTGGGATATGGTGTCTTAAATAAGAATGGTCCCTGTCTGCTCATCTGTTTGAAGGCTGAGTCATCGGGGAGCAGCACTACTAGAAGGTGTGTCCTTGTTGGGGTAGGTGTGGCCTTACTAGAGGAAGTGCCACTGGGGGTGAGTTTTGAGGTTTCGAGGCCCTACACCAGGCCCAGGAGCTCTCTCTCTCCTTGTGGCCTGATGATCAGGGTACAGACTGCTCAGCTACTTCTCCATGCTACTCCCATGCTTCTCACCATGATGCTAACTGACTTAACCTCTGACACTGTAAGCCAGCCCCAATTAAATGTTTTGTTTTGTTTTTATAAGAGTTGTTGCAGTCATGGTGTCTCTTCACAGCAATAGAACATGGACACCAGGTTTGAGTCCCAGCACCCGCATGGAGGCTCACAATCGAAGGGACCAGGGCCAATTGTTTCTGTCCAGGAGCCAGTTTGCTAAGACCATTGCCCCATATTACCCCACCATCCTATGATGACTCAGACCGGGCTTCAACCAGACCCTCAGGAAGTGCATCCAGTCAGGTAGCCCATCAGGATCCCACCTGCTCACAAGCAAGAACTTCCAGTTCTTGCTAGTTCCAGTCAAACTGACCCCTGACACAGCAGACAGACAGCTGACACCACAAGCACATTTGCCGACCAGATGTCATGAGCCAACCATAAGGTGATTCCTGTACCAGTAAGGGTCTATACCCAATTACTTCAAAGTACACTTCAGCACAGCTGCAATTCCCTTAAGCAGGCTTAAAAGGGATTGCCTTACTCTCCCCTGTGGTGGACACCATTTTGGGTGAACCCCAACATGTTAGTTTTTCTGTCCTGAGAATAAAGCTGCTCTCTGCAATTGCTTATCAGGTGCCTTCTGGCCATTCGGAGTGACCTAAGGACCCTATAGCCACTATCTGTAACTCCAGTTCTGGGGATCCAATGTCCTCTTCTGTCTTCTGACCTCAGCAGATAACAGGCATGTTCAGGGTACACAGACATACGTGCAAAAAGGCTGGAGGGAGGCAGGGGCAGCAGACCAGAGCCCTGACAGAGATTAGACCATAATTTCACTTCACTAGAATGGGACAGAGCTGAGCAAGCAGGTCTCATGAAAACCACAATTTATGAGTGACCATCAACAAGCACCCCCACAAGCCCTTCTGCTGAATCAGCAAGCACCCCCAAAAGCCCTTCTGCTAGCTCAGCAGATGCCCCCAAGACTTCTGCAGGCTAACGATAGCTTTCCCTACCCTGCTGCTGGAAGGTCCCCAACCACCAGGACCTTCCAATCAGGCCCCATACTAGTCTTTCCTCCACCAATCAACCCCAGGTTAATCCCTCCTCTCTGGAATTCTCCAAACTCTGCTTAAAAGGAGCTTGTGACCTTCTTTGGGGGTTGCTCTTTTGCCACCCCAATGCTAAAATCAATAAAACACTCGTGTTATTGCATACATGGTTGTTGGTCTTCTTTGGGGGCTTTTCTCAGATCCTAACACATTCAGGCAAAACACTCCTAAATAGAAAATAAAAATAAATCCTTTTTTAAAGTTAACTTAATAATATGTAAATTAAGCTTTTTCTTTAATGAGCAAAAGACGTAAATAGGCTGTTTACAAAAAAAAAAAGGATCTGAGGACACAATATCAAATCTCTCTAAATTCTCATTCTTACACTCCTAGATCAGCGCAGCTCTCAGATCTCAGCAGAGAAATGTCTACGCAGAGGATGCTGGGTAACATGGAAACTCACAGCTGGTTGAAGCTCAGCCACAGATGGGGCAGGCCTGCCCACCAAGGCTAAATTTAGGGTCACTGTGGGAAAAGGGCAGAAAGATTATCAGAGCCAAGGGTCCAGGAAGACCAGAGTGAGACAGAGCCTTCTGGACACGACAGGGCCACTGTACTCAAGAGCTCACAGCGGCTGTTGGTGCCCACACCCCAGCCAGC
Organism: Microtus pennsylvanicus; assembly: GCF_037038515.1. Taxonomy (NCBI): domain Eukaryota; kingdom Metazoa; phylum Chordata; class Mammalia; order Rodentia; family Cricetidae; genus Microtus; species Microtus pennsylvanicus. The sequence goes on from NC_134583.1 coordinate 78,807,605, forward strand.
CCATCAACACTTTAGCATGGCATAAGAAGGGGTTATGTGAATCCCTAGCCCTACCTGAGGACACCTGATGGCTTCTGGGAGTATAAGAGTCAGGTTATCAGGGGCTGCACACTTAAAGAAAACTGACACCACATTCATCCAACAACATGGTCTTGAGCACTCTAAGAGAACTCAGAAGAAGCAAGCTGCAGTCCAGATAAGGAAACAGATCACACAACTACGAGAGCTTTCTGTTTGGGTTTGGTTTCCCTGAGACTTAGTATTCCTCTGCAGCTCAGGCAGGCCTTGAACTCATAGTGATCCTTCTGCCTCAGCCTCCCAACTGCTGGAATCACGGGTTGCTTTTTCTCTTTTTCATTGGCGTGCATGAATTGTACAAAATACTGCATTTTGTTATGACACACCTGAATTCTAGTTTTTCCTAAATAAATGACGCTTTGGAAACATCGGCGATCTGATATTCTTCTAGGCCTCCTTCATTTCTTTGCAGCTAAACACATGTGCTCTCCAAGCCAGTCAGACCAGGAGGTGTTTCCAGAATACCTACTGTGCACCTCTTCCTGGTGCTGAGCACCTGATAACAAAAGAAGTCAATCCACAGTCCTTCCAGGGTGGCTGCTGAGTACGGCAGTGAGGCAGGAAGTCCACAGCAGAGCAAAATGTCTTCCTGTGGACCCTCCTCTCCCCTCCACTTTTCCATACATCTCTAATAAAAGAAAAAAAAATCCGACCCCAGCTGGAAAGGACTAATACTCTGTGTAGCTGTAGGTGAACACTTAGGTCAGGGTCACAACCAAAGGCGAACTGCTGGCTGGTTCCTTTCACCAAGGAAAAGCAGGGCCAAACATAACTAAACCAAGTCAGGCACTGCACTCAGCTCAGCAAATTCTAAGAGAAAAAAAAAGTGGGGGCGATGGCTTGGTAGCTTGTTTCTTGAGGAGTGGGCTAGAATGACTGAGGAAGAAAATCTTAATAACCACCAAAGGGCAAAGCGAAGGGCTTTGTTGGAGGGCCCTGCCTCATCAACGGGCGCTCATTAGGGTTCCACTGGGGACCGCACTCAGCAGACGAGCTATCAAATCTGCATCCAACGGAGTGAAACGGGCAGATTCAGCTCTCCATCTTCGTACTTTTAAGTTAGACCCCTTAGGGTTTCTGGGATGGTGTTAAAGCCATCAATACGTTTAAGTGGTTTTGCTGACAAGGACTACTGGCTTTATTGGATAATTTCCCAAGTGCTAGCAAAGGTAGGTCTTGAAGTTACCCACCGATAGAACAGAGGGATAAAAAACCAGTTCCACCTTCTTACCCACCTAGCCACCCACCCACCCTCTCCAGTTTTTTAAACCAGTTCATAACAGTAAGAATTGATAAACGCGGCAGACCTGATGCTTTCTGGTTCGTTCACATCAAAGCCTGTGAACCTGCAGCAAAAGTACTCCAGATTGGAACTCAAAATTACCTGTCCTCTCAACATCCTCGAGTCTGTTATCTCTGGAACAAGAGCCTGGCCGGCCTGAGGGTGTCCATGAAAGCAGTGGCTGGTCTGCCAGGACACGATACACCATACTGCTGCCTTTGCCCACAGAATTCACAGAGGGGAGAGCACAGCAAGGGTACGGAGTCACTAAGGCTGACTTGGCAGACTAGGCAGCCAAGTCAGGCCTCGGGGGCTTTGGGTTGGCTGTGTAGTAGCTGCGGCTGAACTTTTTTTTTTCTAAGATAATCTTTAAAATATTCTCAGTCAAAACAAGGTAGAAACCACTTAAGACTGGATAGTCTTAACTCTTTGTGCTTTTAGCAGAAGGGGTGACTTTTTCGATTTACACTCCATTTGCACACCCCTGACAACAGAGCCAGTCAGAATGCTACAGACTCAGGGCACAGGTGGGCTCGGGTGGTTCAGGTAAGCAACAAGGCAGATGTCTCAATGGTGGTCTTGGGGATCAGATGGTGACGAAAGTTCTAGATGTGCTGTTGCCAGCAGCATGCAGCCCAACAACTCACAACAGGGTCCCTGGCCCCAGCATCCCTTATATCTGTTCCTTCAGCCTCCACGGGTGCACACAGCCGGGTGCACACAGCCATGTGCACCTATGCTTTATCTTTCATCTTTGCACTTGAGTCTCCATATTGGCTTCTTCATCCACCTGGACCCCATGGCTCAAGGGTTCTGAAGAAGCAAGCGCTGTGGCTGAAAGCTCCTAATGTTTTGTTTTGTTTTTTTTTTTTTGGTTTTTTTTTTTTTTTTTTGGTTTTTCAAGAAAGGGTTTCTCTGTGGTTTTGGAGCCTGTCCTGGAACTAGCTCTTGTAGACCAGGCTGGTCTCGAACTCACAGAGATCCGCCTGCCTCTGCCTCCCGAGCGCTGGGATTAAAGGCGTGCGCCACCACCGCCCAGCTTCCTAATGTTTTTACATGTATTTATTTATGTTATTTCATGTGTGTGTGTGTGTGTGTGTGTGTATGTATGTGTGTGTGTGTGTGTGTGTTGTACCACTTGCTTGCCTGGTGGTCACTGGGGCCAGCAGAGGGCATCACAGACTATGGAACTGGAGGTACAGGCAGTTATAAGCTGACATGTGGATGCCGGGAATCTTCTGGAACAATAGCCAATGCTCTTAACCACCGCACCATCTCTCGCCAGCCCAGCTCAAACTTTTAAAAAGTCCTTCAAACTCAACTTCACTGGGTACCTCTGTGTTGTGCAGTCATTTCCTATGAATTGAAACATATCCTCCTGGATGGAAGCTCATTTTAGAAAGCTAAGAAAATAGGAAGCTCAATTTTGTAGGACTTGGTAAGCTCAGAAAGTTACAAGATGCACGAGGTCCCTCCCCGAGTTTACACAAGCAGCAAACAATTGCTAGGGACATGGGACTCTGTGGACGGCCTGCTTGCCTTTCAGGGAGTTCCGGGGACACAGCTCTCACAAGTGACCATCATGCTGGGGTGAGCTTTTCTGAGGCAGATGTCACCATGCTTCTTGTCCCTGTCACTGTTCTGTTGCTGTGAAGAGACACCATGACCATGGCAACTCTTATAAAAGAAAGTATTTAATTTGGGGCTTGCTTACAGTTTCAGAGGTTTAGTCCAGTTGCTAAGAGCTACATAGTGATTCACAGGCTGGGGGGTGGGGGTGGGGGGAAGAGATGGATATTGGGCTTGGCATGGGTTTTTGAAACCTCAAAGCCCATGGAGACACACTTCCTCCAATGAAGTCACACCTCCTAATCCTTCTAATCCATTCAAATAGTGCCACTCCCTGGTAACTAAGCATTTGGATATATGAGCCTATGGGGGCCATTCTTATTCAAACCACCACACCTCTAATTGACAATATATGACTAATAAAAAATTACTAGGTATAATGGTTTGTATACTAAGTGTCCCCCAGGGTCTCATGAACTGAAGGCTTGATCTCAGTGCAGCAGTGTTCCAAGGTGGGGTCCCAGAAGTGCCGGGTGTTTACCACTTTGGCGGCAGTGGGACCTGGGAGGATGGAGCCCATAAATGAGGGGAACTGAAATCTCATACAGTAGGCAACTTTCCTCGGAGTATCAGACAATGTATACTCTGAAGGCTAAGAAGAGTCACGTGAGTAACGTCATGTGAGTTCAAGCTGTATAAAACCACAAAGAAAAGCCACACATGGCAAAAGCGTATTTCTCCACAGAGGCACGTAAAGGAAAACAGCAGCAAGCAATAACGCGTCGTCTGAAGGAAACACATTCCCACCCGCTACACCTGGGAGGAGCGGGAAGATACATGTCAAGAACAATTCTGTGTTTGAAGAAACTGAAGTCACGGGCTGCAGAGAAGGCTCAGCAGTTTTAAGAGCACTGACTGGCTGCTCTTCTAGAAGCAGTGGGTTCAATTCCCTGCACCCACATGGCAGGCAGCTCACAACTGTTTGTAAGTCCTGCTCCAGGGGAGCCAACACCTTCACACAGACATATTCAGACAAAACACCAGTGCACATAACATACAAATAAACAAATCTGTAAAAAGTCGCAAGACTCTTGTTTTCCCACGAACACTCAGAATTCTCACGTGACTCGGTTCTTGGATCGTGTTCCGATAGATAGATGGGCAGTGAGGGTGTTAACTTCACTAATGGAATCATAGCCTCATTGGCTAATAAGAGGCATGGGGTACCTTTTAAAGCATATACCTCGTCCTTAACCCCTTCCTCTCTATCCATCCACCTTTCTTCTCTCTCTGCCCACGGCGCTGTGGGGTGAGAAGCCTCACTCCCCAACATGATATTCTGCTCGTCCATAGGCTCACAGTACTGGGCCAAAACAAACTCTTGTAATTTGAAAATGAAGAATTACAAGAGAACACTCCAAGGGTTCCTATAACTGCACATGCTCAAAATGTTAGACATGGGATATGTGCGCATACAGGTTCCAAATTAAAGGTTCCAAATCCAGAGGTGAAAACCGCACTAGAAACAATTAGTAGCAAATTAGACACTTTCAAAGAAAAGGTTGTTCAGCTTAAAAACAACCAGAGAAGTTATCAGAAACTGAACACAAAAGATATCTTTCACTAGGTCTAGAATTCTAAATAAATAGAACTCTGTCTACCATTGATAAAACGCTACTGTTCCGGCAGGACCATTTCCAGTGTGAAGTCACAGCACTCTATGCTTCTGTCTCCATGTCTCTGGCTGCAGGAGCACACACCAGATGTGAACCTGTTCTACCTTGACTAGATCTAGGTCAGAGAGTTTGAGCTTATTTTTGCTCCCTCAAAGTTCTTGACAACAGGTGTGGTTACTACAAATGAGAGAGTCTGACATAGGGTATGGTTAATTAGTATTTTGAGTATAGAGGTGGATTTGCTCCAGATCAGAGAATTCAAGCCTATTCCTTATATCATGTTAATGAACTCTATTGCCTCCCTTTTGGGGTGAAGTATATAAGCTTGTGGAAGAATAAACGAGATGAATTCAGTATTCAATGAATGTCCCTCCCAATGCTGTTGTTTCTGTCTCTTAATTCTCTTATATCTCCATTTCTTTTGCTTAATAATTCTAATCCTCACACGCCTTTAACCCTGGAATGTATGAGTTTTGTCAAAGCTGGTTTTTGACATCTGGCTACTTTTACATTTTTCTATCAGAACCCACGAGCAATTTTCTCATTAGTTTATGCCATAGTTTTCTCCATGACATTGTACTTGGAATTACTGAGGTTCTTTGGTGTCTGGGGTTACCGATACCATCAAATTTGAGACACCTAGCTATATCTAGTGGTATGTGTCTATAATCCTAGTTACTTGGAAAACTAAAGCAGGAGCATCGCAAGTTCAAAGTCTGCCTTGGCTACCGAACAAGTCAGATTTAATTTATTTATGTGGATGAGTGGTCTGCTTGCATATATGTATGTGTGCCTGGTGCCGGCAGAAGTCAGAAGAGGGTGTTGGATCTCCTGGAACTGGCGTTATAGATGGTTGTGAACCACCATGTGGAAATCAAACCAGGGTCCTCTGGAAGAGCTACTGAACAAATTAAAGGTCAGTGTGGGTAAAGTAGTGAGATCCTATCTCAAAAAGAAAGCTAAGGATGTAGCTTAGCAACAGAACTCTTGTCTATCGCATGTGAGACCCTGTATATGATCCCTAGCGTCATAACACACACACACACACGAGAGAGAAATACTTTGACAAACAATAGTAGAAAATAATTATCACCAGCAAACCTGTTGTCCTCTAAAATTCCTAAAGTAATCTAGGCATACAACTCAGTGGTAGAGTTCTTGCCTAATATGTACAATGCCTTGGGTTTGATTTCCTAAAACTGAAAAAAAAAATTAAGAAGAAATATTAAAAGGAGCTATAGACATAGGATATTTCTGCTCAGTATTAGGGCACCAAGGATGCACAAATCTCTGGGTCCAATCACCAACACACAAATGCAAAGCAACCCCTGACCCTCAACATTCCAGAAGGCTAAAAGAAGAATCAAACTACAATGGAACTCCGTGTGTAAATCTATGGTCTCTTGGTTCTTGCTATGGAAACACCTTTAAAGCATAATGGTTTAAACAGAAGTCTATGGAATGACACCCTCAACAAGCAGATCTCCTTTGACCCGGACAGCTCAGCAGGGTTCAGTCTGAGAAAGGGTTGTATGAGTGAAACAGTAACAGCGCAGGTCAGAATGGTGGTTTTAGAGTCGCTCAGAGTAGATGTAGGACTGCAACAGAGAACAGACTCGAGAGGAAAGACAAGGGAGCTCCTTCACTATGAAGTGGTTGGCCATAGCCTGACAAAGTTACATACTAGATCACGAGCAAATAGCAAAGTTGAAACTAAGTAACCAATGAGGAAAATAGCACACAATCAAAAAATATATATCCCATTAAACCTAGCAAGGAGGAAAAGAGGAAAGATGAGCGATGAGTGGCTAAACAGAAAACAAACAGTAGGCCTCAAGCCTTTACTCCCAGCACTGCAGAAGCAGAAGCAGCACTGGAAATCTAAGGTCATCCAGGGCTACATCCCGAATTGAAGGTCAGCCCAAGGTATATGAGATTCTACCTCAAAAAGCAAACAACAACAAAAATCCCTTGAGAGGCAAAGCCAGGAAGATCACTTTAAGTCTGAGGTCAACCTGGTCTCCATAGTGAATTCCAGGCCAACCAGGGCTATGTGGTAAGACCTTGCCTCCAAAAAAGGTGAAGGGTTTTAATTGTATCAATAGTCATGGGACAAGATTTCCACAGTCAGGTCCAATTAGGGTTAAAAAAAAAAAAGACTCAATTATGGTATGCAAGAAACTCACGTCAACCAGTTGTTACAACACATACCTTTAATCCCAGCATTTGGGCTGAAGAAGCGGGTGGATCACTGTAAATAGGCCAGGCTGGGCTATGAAATGAGTTCCAGGACAGCCAGGGCTATGTAGAAGGTTCCTCTCTCAAAAACAAAACAAAACAAAACAAACAAAAAAACAAAAAAAAACCCAGCAGACCACAAAACCACATTTGAGGTCATGGAATTGGAATAAGCCATTTTCATAAATTTGAAAGGATCCAAGTCATAGTGGAATTAAATTGGAACCATAGATTCAAAGCCAACTTGTATCAAACTAAAATTTTACACAAGGGTGCTATGGGATAATGCTCTTGTACACTATAAAGATTTGTCATTCATATTGGTTTAATAAAACACTGATAGGCCAGTAGCCAGGCAGGCAGTATAGGTGAGGCAACCAGACTAGGAGAATTCTAGGAAGAGGAAAAGCAGAGAGTCAGTCACCAGCCAGATGCAGAGGAAGCAAAATGAGACTGCCTTACAGAGAAAAGGTACCGAGCCACATGGCTAAACATAGACAAGAATTATAGGTGAATTTAAGTCTTAAGAGCTAGTTAGTAATAAGCCTGAACAATAAGTCAAACCATTTATAATTAATATAAGCCTCTATGTGTTTATTTTGGACTGAACGGCTGTTGAACTGGCAGAGCAAAACTTCTATCTACACAGCAAGGTGTAGGGGAGAATGACCTAGGGGTGTCACTCAGTGGTAGAACACCTGCCTAACACACCAAGGCTCTAGGGTCAATCCTCAGCACAGCAGAACTCTGGCTGACCTGTCTGAAGGAATTAAAAGGAAGATCCTAAAATTAATATGGGAACGAGGGACCCAGAAGAGTGGACATAACCTACAAAAAGAACAAACGTTGAAAATTGTTTTACAGATCTCAACACTGACTTTAAGTATCTGCAAAGCACAACTTAATGTCAAAAGAAATAAGAAATGGTTTATTCTGAGTGACTCAGGAACAATGGCTCTGAATGATGCGTCCCATTGTGAAAGCAGAGACGGTCGTGATAACGTAAGGCATTTACTGGGCACACTGGTGCATCAGGTAGCAGGCATATTGCAACCAAGGAAATCAGTCTATCGTATAGCCTTCTTTCTTTGGGCTCGTGGAAGTGAAGAGTCTCCTAAATTAATACATTCCAAAGGCTTTAGTCTGATAGCCGCAAGGATGGGTGATATGGAGGAGGAGGATGAACAGCTGTAAGTGACTGGGGACAGCTGGAAAATCTTGGTTCTCAACCTGTAAGACCTGCAACACTGCAACTTTCCATAGTCAAAGATGGTCAATCAATCTGTAGAACCTTTAGCCTGGGTGGGTGTGGCCTTTTCAGGGACCTCCCATTCGCACCACAGTACTTACTGTACCGTACGAGCACAAAGGTGAATATATGGACCAACTGAAAGTCCAGGAAAACCCTCCCATTTAAAAAGGAACTGATTTCCACCCGGGCTGCAAAGGTGATTACTAGGAAGAAAAGAAGCTGTTCTACAAAGGGAGCTGAGAACTTAGTACTTACAAAATAACCCAGTTATTTTAAACCTGCTCTGTGCTGTGCTGATGGACATGGAACACAGATCCAAACGCAGAAGTTGAAACTAACTTTCTTATAAGAAAATACAAAGGTTCAGATAGGAAGTATGACCTCATTGCATTTTGATATATATATTTCCTGAGCAGTGATGAGCTATCTCCATATACTTCCTGGCAGTTTGTCTGTCGTTTCTGGAGAAATGATTACCAAATCCTTTGCCCAAACCTGGGTCCTCTGCAAGAGCAGCAGCAAATGCTCTTAACCACTGATCTATCTCTCCAGGCCCCTTCTTCACACTTTCTTACAGAAGTTCCTTATCAGAGTCACGGTAGCAGAAATCCTCTCTCACTCTGATTGGCCCCGTTGTGCATACTAAGTACTTGCTTTACCACTGAGCCACCCCACCCCTACCCTAGCCATTCTTGCTTCACTGTAGAAACAAAACAAACAAACCTTAAAGCTGCCTGCAGGTGGGAATGGTGGCTGTGTCTATAAACCCAGCACTGGGGAGACAAAGGGACAAAGGAAGAAGCAATGAGAGTACAAAACCAGCCTGGGCTACAAAGAAAGTTCCAGACCAATGTGGAATACATAGAAAGGCCTTCTCTCAAAGCAAAACCGCAAGTAAAAGTAACATTGCTGTGCTAACTGGAAAGACACATCAATATGCACAAGCCTACAGCACGGGGGGCAGGAAGAAAAATAAAATGCTGGAGCCAGGTTTAAGGGTGCATGCCTGTAATCTCAGCTCTGGGAGGAGGCAGCAGGATAGGAAGACAAGGTCATTTGGGGCTGCATAAAAGCTGGCACTGGAGGCCAGCCTGAACTGGAGAAGGCTCTGTCTCAAAACAATAGAGGCAATAAATGAAGGTGAGAACTGAGGAAGAATTGCTCAGTTGCATGGAGAAGCACAGGCGAGCACAATTCCGCTAAGAGATTGCCTCCTTCAAACTTCCGTTCCACAATGAGGCGCAACGCGAAACCATAAACTTACTTAACACATTGAGTGAGTTGATTTTGTTTTGTTTTCGTTTTGTTAGGGCTTGGTTTTTTTTTTTTTTTTTTTTTTTGGTTGTAATTCAATTTGTGCAGGTCCCTAGTGAGATCTAGGGAGAGGTGATGCAACAGGCTGGGCTCCTGAGCAATACGTGACACAGAGGCCTTCATTTACCCTCCACTGCTTACTTTTCCCTAGCCCTCTCCCAAGATTGGGGGTTGGAGTTAGACGCCTCCGACAGACTGACTCTGAGTACCTGGGCTTTCACACTGATCCTCCATTAACAGACATGGCAGAAATGGAGATACTCTGAGAAATTCAACTCTTAATCTATCAGACTATTCAAACAACGGACCCCAAAGACATGAGTATTTCCCTAAGAATCTCATGCTGGGAGAAGGAAAGAGTCCCAGACCAAGGGAGAAGGGGTCTCAGGGATGAGATTTCACACAGTTCTAACCTGCCAGACTACCTCACAAGACGACAATGATGAGCCTATGTTGGCCGGGCCACACTTTTGACACGGACTGCTTAGATATTCTTGGCGCTCTAGTTCACCTTTACTCTCACTTCAGAATTCCAAAGTCAAATTTGGCGTGGTTCCCTGGATCCCTTTGTCCCTCTTCCAATGCGGCTGCAACAAATAAATAATCTTCTGCTTTCTACTTTTAACTTGGCTCTTTCGATTTGCTTATTGAGAATGGTGGCTAGATCGGACTTATGGCACAGGTTGTGACTCATAAATTCCATAACACGACATTACGGTTTGGCCAAGGAGCACACGACTAGGCATCTGTGCGCAAGCGCAGCTGGAGGGGCGGGACAGTACTCCGCCTGGCTCCGCCCCCGGACCCGCCTCGGGCTTCCGCCGCCCAGCCAGCCCGCGTCCGGAAAGGCCACGCCTTAGCCGCCCGCGCGCCAGATTGGGCGCCGCCTCCCTCGGCTCGCGCCCCGCCCGGAGTTTACCGAGTCCCCTGCGGCCGGCAGCTCCTCGATCCTTCGTCGCCTCCATCGGCCCGGCGCCAAGCTGTCCATGCGGCTTTGCGTGCCGCCTCTCAGGCCACCCGGAGGCGGGACCACCCTACCACGTGCCTGAAAAAGCCAATGAGGAGATGCGGGGCGTAGCCTGCGGGGCACAGATTGTGCCCCACCGAGGGCTGCAGGCAGGAGTAGCCGAAACCCGAGTCGCCTACGTCCCTAAGTACGGGGACTCTTTCACCCGCCACAGGTCGACGCCTGGCTGTGACTGGCTTGTATTCGGTTCACAGAGTCAATCCCAAAGGTCGTTTGTTCAGTATCTACAACTTTTGCAACCCTTGGTCCGCGAGAGGCGTGCCCGCCTCTTCTCCCTTGTGATTGGTTACTGAGTCCTGATAGATGGAGCTTCAGACCAATCGGCATGGCTAAAGCTGCGCTGGGCGGTGCCCCGAGAGTTGAGGTCCGAAAGCTGCTAGGCTAGTTTTGCTTCGTGGTGCGAGAAAACGCGAATTTTCGTCTCGACCTTGCGGGCAGCGACCTGTAGGGTTTTTTTCTGACTTGTGAGCAGGAACGGCCACAGGCATCGGGGTTGGAGTGCGGCTCCAGGCCCCGGCTATGCGGAAGGTTGCACACCGACTTCTTGAAGACTAGGCCAGCCTCTTCCTCCCTCTGGGCTCCACTGCAAAGCTCTGAACTGTTCTGTAAAGTTCCCAGCCCCCTGTGCTTTATTGACGAATAAAATAGGGTCAGTACTTTGGCAGTGATTGGTTAGCAGTGAGCACGTGAGCTAGTTTGAATCAGTGAGAAGTAGAGAAGGTTTATTGAAGCAGAGTTCTAGGAGCTAGGCTGTGGGGTGCCTTTTTCCAGTTCTTGATCAGTGTTAGTTTCAAGGAGCGGGTGACGACAGCATTCACATCACCAGGAGGACCGCTGGTGGCAATGTTTGTGCAAAGTGGGTTTTCTGAGCTGTATCGCCCAGGCTACACTCCACACTTCTCTTGTGAGGCACTCTGAGTTTACTGCAGGAAATCGTTATGAGTGCATGAAGCTCTCCTTAGGTTGCTGCTGCAGGATCTCCAGGTGGCTCTCTTACCTCTGTTCCTCGTAAGAGACAACAATAGCTACTGATAGGGGACTGGGAGATGTTTACCTATTTTAACAAACTTTGGCAGACTGGGCGTGCTGGCATATGCTTCTAATCCCAGCACTAGGGAGGCAGAGGCAGGTGGATCTCTGTGAATTCAAGGCCAGCCTGGTCTGGTCTATGTAGAGAGTTCTAGGATAGCCAGGGAAAAGACCCTCCCTAGAATAAATAAATAAGTAAATAAATAAATAAATAAAATAATGAAGTACCTGGGCTGCCTCTATTGTAAGCCAAGCCCTCACTAGATCTGATGTCACTCCTCAGTGTTCCTAGCCAGACACTGACACTGGTTATGCACAATCTTGTGTCACACACCCTTCCCACCAGCTGTGGTTTAGGAATTCAGAATCTTGAATTTTTTAAAGAGGCTGGGCAGTGTTTCTCTGGTGTTGGAGTTCTTGCCTAGTGTAGTAATCAGCATTCTCTAAAGAAACAGAATAGTTAGAAGGGAATTTTAAAGGGGAGAAAGGGAAGCGGAGAACTGGGAGTCAAAGGTCATCATCCCAGTGAGTTGGAGGCTCATCTGAACTACTAGAAACTGTCTCAACAACAGAACACAGGGCTGGGCTTGTGGTGTACACTTTTAACTCCAGCATTTGGGGTGCAGAAACAGGCAGAACTCTTCTTCTGCATAGGGAATTCCAGCCAGCCAGGATTATTACATAGAAAGACACAATTTTGAAAAACAGAACAAAATTCATGGGCTGGAGAGATGACTTATTGCCTAAGAGTATCATGCAGAGTACATGAATTCAGTTCCCAGCACCTATGTCAGCTGACTCACAACTGCCTATAACTCCAGCGCCTGGGGATCCAGTGTCTTGGGCCAGCACTCACATACACACCCCCTCAAAAAATGTAGAGTTAAAAACAATAAAAATAAACCTTTATATTTAAAAGGAAGAAAGCAGCAACAACGAGAGAATACCAAATTGTTCAGGATTCCCTTTCTTTTTTTTATTTATTTTTTATTTATTCTTTGTGTCTTTCATATCATGCCTCCCAATCCCACCCATCTCCCTCCCCACCTCAAAATAAAACAAAATAAAATTTAAGAGAAAAAGGGGGAAAAGGGAAGAAGAGGGAAATCTTGTCATGGAAGCTACAGTATGACACAGTGAGTCACACAGTAAACCCCTTTATCCATATATTTTTACTGGGCCCTCACTGGGACTCTTCCTGGACATTCCATTGCTGCCCTGTATTGTGGAGCTCTTGCAGCCCCGTGTCCACAGGACTGACTCCATCCCAGCCCCCACCCCTGTGCTCCAGAAGGTCACAGATGGGGTGGATGTTGGAGTCTGCCAACACATAACCCTGGTTCTGGGTCTGAGTACTTGCAGGATTGGTCAGCACACCAGCTCTCCCCTGTCTTTGCCACCAGGGTGATCGCTCCAGGACTGCCCTGACTAGTTAACCCCTTGCAGCAATGAGCAAGAGGTGGAGTTTGTTCTCCAGCTTTTACATCCTCTGGGTCGGTTCTTCCATACCCACACCTTAAGGGTCAGCTCTACTGTGTTGCCCAGATAGGGTGTTGGGGCCACTCTCCCGAGTGCTGCAGCTTATGAGTGGCAAGGCCTCAGGTGTTGATGGGAGGGATGGCATCTCTCCCCTACCCATTTCTTCACAAGACAGCGGAGCAGTGGGAATAGTTCTCCCATGCTCACAGCTTCTGGAACTGGCTCCCCCACACCTCCACCAACAGGGTTAACTCTCTTGAACTGCCCAGGTGAGGTACAGGGCCTGCTCTCCCAAGTGTTACAGATGGTGGCGGAGAGGGCAAGAACAACTTTCCCAATCTTGTGACCTCAGGGCCAGCTCTCCCACCTGTCTCGGGTTGATGCGGGTGGGGGACAGCAGACATCTCTCCCCAGCCCATGCTGCCTCAAGACTCAAGATCCCTTTCTTATAGGAGTGTAAATGAAATCTCATCAGCTCAGAGCAATCTGACCCCCTGCTGACCTCTCAGAGGGTCAGGTCTTACAGATAAGTGACATAAGTGTCTCGGGTCCTGGACTCTTTTAGGAACAGCTCCATTTTGAGCCTGCTTTCTTTACAAGATGCTTGCCAGGTATCAGTGGTGGACACCTTTAATCCCAGCACTCGGGAGGCAGAGACAGGTGGATCTCTGTGAGTTTGAGGCCAGCCTGATCTACAGAACGAGGACAGGCTCCAAAGCTACAGAGAAATCCTGTCTCAAAAAACCAAAAGAAAAAAAAATATGCTTGATCCAACTCCGAAACCATTTCCCCGCTCCGTACTCCATACACTAGGTACAACGGCGTGTTTATGTAGAAAGGCTGGAGATGTTGCTCGGCCATTGCACAGGTTTGGTCCCCAGTGCTGTTAAAAAGAAAGGAAGATGGACTTCAGCTCAGAGTGTTACAAAACGTTGGTCATCTTAGACGTGTATTAGAGCTCTACTATTACTTAGTTAAACTCTCTCTTAAACTTTCGTGTTTGGTGTTAAGGCTCCAAAGCAACAAAGAAACCCTGTCTCAAAAAACAAAACAAAACAAAAAAAACAAAAAAAAAAACTTGCTCCCCCTGCCACCCACGTTTCTACTGTCTTTGTAAGTTAGTGGGTGTGCGTGGTTTGGAACAGGGCCTCACTATGGAGTCCTGGTTGGCCTCAAACTCACAGTGATCCTCCTGTCTCTACCTCGCTAAGTGTAGCCGTTACAGTTGTACACCATCATGCCAGGCTATCTGTAAGTCTGACCAGACTCAGGACCGACATAAGTGGAGTCAAGAGTATCTGGATCTTTGTAGTGGCTCTGCTGGGTATGGATAAATTTGAGATCATCAGCGCTGTAGCGCGTGTTGACACTCTCTCCTTCCTGAGGCAGAACCACACTGCGGGTCAATTACACGGCATGTATGCTTTCATCCATTACTGGGTAGCTGGCTTGATTCCATGTTTTGTTATTTTCCATTTTGTGGGAAAATGCCGCTAGAAACATAGGTGCCCCCTGCTTCAGTTACCTGATGTATAGTTCTAGAAAAAAAAACAAAAACAAAAACTGCTGGCTCGTGGGTAACTGATCTTCCTTTCTTTTGGAAACACAATTTTTGGTTGCAGCTGCAGTGTTTTCCGTTCCCGCCAACCACACATGAAAGTTTCCATTTCTTCATTTGTCATCTAACACTTGGCACTCTTGCAGGCAGCCACCCTAATGGCAGTAATGCTATACATCCAAATGGTTTTCCTTTCATTCCCTAATAACTAACGAAGCTGATCATCTCATGTGCTTATTGGCCATCTGGATATCTTCTTTGGAAAAAAAATATCTATCCATCCAAGGTCTTTGTTTTCATTTAAATCTCTATGTCTGAATGTTTGTATATGTATTTATTTATTTATTATTATTTTATGTGTATGAGTCGGGTGAGTGTCCCCACAAATGTGTGGAAGTCAGAGGACTGCTTTCAGTATTAGCTTCTCTACTTCTACCATGGCTGCTGGAAATCCAATTCAGGTCTTCAGTCTTAGACAGCAACTACTTTCACCCACTGAGATATCTTGCTTGTGTGTGGTGTGTGTGTGTGTGTGTGTGTGTGTGTATGTGTGTATGTGTGTGAAAACTTGCATACAGCTCCCTTGCAAAGTCACCCCAAATTCCAATGACTTTTTTGGAAAAAGGGTTGCCACCTCGGCCCTTCCTACTACGAGGTGAAAGATAACATGTGTATTGTCTACTAGCGTGGAGTCTGGCTTGCGGTGGGCATTTAATAATGTTCTCACCCTCCCTCTTCTCTCAGTTCTTCTTTGGTGTTCAGTATAAAGTTATTTTACCTTGGAGCTTGCAGTTTCTAGAGATATGACCGTGACACCATATTTCCTGAGAATGTCTCCCTTCTCTACTCGGCACCTGATCTTCTCCATCATTTTTTACGTTTTAATTGAATGTCCCTTCCTCAGAGGAGCTGTCTATGTCTGACTACCTAACCTAAAGCAGCCACCCCGGTCCTCTGAGTGGCCCCATCTCGGCTCTCTGATACTGGTCATCATGCAGTAGTTTTCCTATTTAATGATTGAGGGTCCTGTGTCCTTAATCCCCCTCATTTCCCAGACTGATTGTTTCCCACTGGCCAGGGCCAGGTACCCAGTAGGCACTCAGGAAGGAGCTCTCCCAAATGGATGCGTTGTTACTCATTTTGGATCTTTAACTTACTATGTTTGCACGTGGCACTTCAGGACTGTTTAGATTTAAACAACAACAAACAAGCAAACAAACAACAATAACAAAAAAAAAAACAGGCACCCCTGTAATTCTAGCACTAGAAAATGGAGGGGAGGGGGGAGGGGGGAAATCAGCAATCCAAGGTCATCGTCAGCTATGCAGTGAGTCTGAGACCAGACTATGTCTCTAAAAGAAAGGAAGAAGAGGTAGGAAGGGGAAAAGGAAGGAGCTGAGGCACAGAGGTGTGATGCCCAGCCTGCAGAAGGATCAAGTAACACATCAGATTGTAAACTATATCCCTTTTCTACTTCCTGCTGTTTGGTGGGCTTCCAGGCCAAGGTGAGCCTCTTTACTGAGCTGCAAGTCCCAGCAGAGGGTCCCAGGGCAGGAATGACTTCTCCACTGGGAGTTTTCCTCTCTGCCCGGCTCCCTGTTCCTTCCTCACAAGCCTGGAGCTGACCAGTGCTTCAGCGACCAGGAGCCCTTGCATGCCGGCTCCACTTCACTCCGTGGGTCTTATCTTTGGCCTGATCTTTGTATCATGCATCCATGTGGCTCAGATACTGCTAAAATATTAGGTGAGAAGACATGGCATTGCCTGAGCTGGTCTTTATGACTCCCTCTTACATGCACACATTCCGTCAAAAGTTGCTAAATGGAAACTGATTGGGATGCACTCTGGTGGCCTCACACTTTGGGTTCAGTTCCAGCCTAGGCTCTGGCTCTGTTCTCCCAGTGCAAAGTCTTTCCATCCCAGAGGGTTAGATCTGAAGCTGCGCTTCTAAATCAGCCGTATTCTTGTGCTGAGGAAGGGCATGGCTTTCTTCCTGTGCCATTTTAGATTACTTCCCCCTCCCCCAGACAGTGTCTCACACTGCAGCCTGCCTTGAATTTAGGTAATCCTCCTGCCTCAATCTCTAAAGTGCTAGACCTCTTCCTGTGAGCCTTCTGTCTTGTCTTTTGTTCCAGTTTGTCTCCCTATTGCTGTGATAAAACAACATGACCAAAATCAACTTAGAGGAGCATAGGGGTTTTTTTTTTTCCAGCTTACACTCCCACCTCCCAGGAAGCCACAGCAGGTTCTCAAGGCAAAACCCTGGAAGCAGCAACTGAAGCAGAGACTACGGAGGATTACTGCTTCCTGGCTTGCTCCTTTGGCTTCCTCAGCCTGCTTTGCTGTCCAACTCAGGACCACCTGCCCAGTGGTGGCATTGCTCACAGTGTGCTGGGTCCTCCCACATCAATTCTTAATCAAGAAAATCTCATCTGATAGAGGCAATTCCTCGGCTGAGAGTCCCCCTTCCCAGATGACTCTAGCTTGTGTCAAGTTGACAAACCACTAACCAGCTCAGCTTTGAAGCTATTTTCACTTCTGGCAAGACTCCATACAATGTTTACCCGCGCTCCTCTTAACCCAGGAACACTTCATCACAGCCAGACCTCAGAAAAACCAACAGCCCACGGCGTTTCCACGCTCTCGAAGACCTTGGCGAGTTAGCTCATTCCCTAAAATATTTCCTGACTTTGTAAACGTGCTTGGCAAGGTGACCCCCAAACCGTTCAGATTTAATGTCTGAACAACTCTATGACCTGTGCAAACTGGAGACACGTGGGCGCGTATGAGGTATGTGAGGTGTGCTACGTCCGCTCCACAGCCTCACAGTAGACACTCAGTACACACAGGAAGCGAGCCTTCCGTGGCTTGTCACCTCATGTTTTCTCCACGGGTGCTGTCAAAAAGCAAGACTCTCAATCAGTCATAAAATGTGTCTTCCAAAATCGATAGCTTCATATTTGAGTGGACCGCATTAATTATATCTCGTTTTAACCTAGCCCTGCTTTTAATCACTGGGTGACATTTGTCAAATGCCACATGCCCATGCACTTTCTGGGTTAGATTTGGTTTCAGGAATAGATGGGAACTTTAGCCCAAGGTTTTATATTTTGTCCTAAATTTTTTTTTCACTTGCAAGGATCTGAAGTCACATTAGTTATGTTGGATAATGCATTTTGGGCACACATTTTCATATAAATTATGGGGTGTTTTTGCCTTTCGGCTCTCTCAACATAGGAAAGGAAAAGCTCTAGCATGTGGAAATATGACTGATGCTGTGTTCGCATGTGGGTTGGAAATAATAAGGATTATAAATGACTCACTAGGTATAGAAAATAAGGGGAGAAGACTTATTGAGGGGAAGTAAAGAGCTTGCTCTCTTTATGCACAGCTGAGAGGAGGCACCATGAAAGATATATTGCTATTCACCTTCCTTTTATTTCTAAGGGAGTTTTTATTAACCCCCTTTTATCAATCAAAATAAATTGATTGCCAGAGAATGCAGTATTTCCTGACTGTTTTGAAATTATAAAGCAAAATCAAAGACGTGCAAAGCCACATTCCGCATCTCAGATAACTAAGAAGAGATGAACCTTTCCTGAAGAGATTGCTAAATAATGCTAAAGACCGCAAGCATCTTTTGAAACAGAACATTTCATTTAAGGGTAAGGCTGGGCCTCAAGATTCCCTGAGACTCCCACCTCTCCCAGCTGTGCTGGTGACCAGGTATGCCAGACATTGTTAGTTAATATTTATATCCCATCGTAAAAGGACATATTTCTGTAGGATAAATACAGTTATACCCAATAATAACGGCTCTGGATAGGGAATGGTAATAGAATAACCCAGTTCTCAAGGAGAGAAGACTGGGTGACGGGGATACATCTGTGACTCACTGCCCCAAGGGGGCGCCTGGTCTTTGTGGTGTCACTCTGGTGCAGGTGCAGTGATTTACAGGGTGGAGAACTCGGGAAATAAAGACTTCTGTCAAATTGGTGGGATTTCTTTTGGTCTCCATTAGTCCAGGAAGATAGTCAGAGAATTTGGGACAAAGAAACAAAGCCAGGGAACTGAAGAGATGGCTCAGCATTAAGAACCTGTACTGCTCTTGCAGAGGACCTGAGTTCAGGTCCCAGCACCCACATCAAATGGATTACAATTGCCTGTAACTCCGGCTCTGGGGGAATCTGATGCCTCCGGCCTCTGAGGGCACTGAAGTCATGTGCACCCCCCCCCACATGCACATAACTAAAAAACACTGAGCTAGAGAGCCAACTCAGTGGTTAAGAGTGCTGGCTGCTTTTCCAGAGGATCTAATTTTGATTCTCGGCATCCACATAGAGGCTCACAATCCTCTGTAACTCCAATCCCAGAAAAATCCAACTCTGTCTTCTGAGGACACTGGGCAGGCTTATGGTGCACAGGCAGTCCATGCAAGAAAAACACCCATACATAAAATAAATCTTAAAAACACAAAAGACATAGTTACTTGTCAAATTGAATGATGGGCGCTTATGGGGTTGGGAGTATAGCTGAGTGGTAGAGTACTTGCCTCTTTGTGTGCTCAGAGCCCTGGTTTCAATCTCCAAAACAAAACTGTCTAGAAGATGGGGCCAGATGCAGCTCTGGTGTGGAAGAGAGGAGCTGAGCAGCAGGCTCCTGAACCCCTCAAAGCTGCAGGCAGCTCTGAGCCTCTTGCTGTCCTGCTCAAAGCCAGACTTCTGATGGATGTGATGATCAGAGAAGCAATCACTGTCCTGGCTCTAGACACTGTAGAGAGCTGGACACTGCTCTGACCCTCAGCTTCATGTAGGAAAACACCACCTGGCTGGGCTCCCTGCCCACCTGTCTCTAAGACCGGAAAGGTAACTATTGTTAATAGTGACAGTGATGTGTTTGGTTGAAACATTTCTTGGGCTAAACAAAACCCTGTTCCCCAGCAAGTCTCCCGCTCAGGTGCACCTCAGAGCCATCTAGGGGTGTGTAACTTTCAGGAAATAAGCAACTTTGTCTTGAGAATGTGAGACTATTATATAGCAGTTCATTTATTTAGACATACTCTGGGGCTATTAGAGACGCATATTCTTAAAATTCCCACCTCTTCCCTTCCTCTCTTGCTGGGCTTTGTGGGGTTCCCCCATTTTTTGTAGCCTAGGTTGACTTCAAACTCACTGTGTGAGGAGGTTGGCCTTGAACTCCTGACCCTCCTGCCTTTTCCTTTTGAGTGGGATTAGAAGGGTTTTCTGCTCATTAAAGAGGAAAATGCTTTGTATTTTTATGTGTCTGTATGGAGGCAGTTTTGGGCAGCGGTAGGAGTGCTGGGGTGAAGGCAGGTCTTCTAAAGAGCAGCAGGAGCAGGAGCTCCCCATCCACCCACACATCTTTTCAGCCCTTATCCTCTTTGTTTTTTTGGTTTTTTTTTTTTTTTTTTTTTTGAGAAAAGGCCTCATGTTACCTGCCCTGGCCTCAAACTGCTGATCCTCCTACCTCCTCCACCTGACAGCTGAGGTCACAGGCCTAGGCTATCTTGCCTGGTGCTTGTTTTTTTGCGTTCTTGCAGAAGGAACTTTGTCAGTAGTGGTTTTCCAGAACAAAACCACAGAAAACATTCTGGCTGTTTAAATCCAGGGTGGGGCTCCAGTCTAGAGAGCTTCCCACAGGCATGCTTTGGGGGTGAGGCAGGTCCAAACACCTCCCAGATCATCTGACGGGATGCTTGCCCAGGTCATCTGACGACACAGCCTCCCTGAGCGTCCACACTTTCTTCAGCCCATGCTGCCTTGTTCAGAGGCCATGGAGTTGCATGACGAGGGCTAAGGACCACACATTCCTGCCCACTCTGTCCACCAGACTCCTCAGGAGCTCAGGATGAGTAGGAGTTCAGATGACAGTGATTAAAAGTAGCAAATGATCAGTATTCCTTGAGCTTGGTGGCACAAGCCTGAAATGCTATGTGTTCAGTGCCATTCTGGGCAACTTGGTAAGACCTATCTCACAGGCTAGATTTGTAGCTCAGTGATGGAGTATTTGCCTAGGATGCTAAGGCCCTGGGTTTCAGCACTAGGACTGAAAAAGGAAGTCATTGTTTCTCTCTTTGTACCCAAGAGAAATGCCTCTTGTATATTAGGAAGGAAGCCCTTGTGGGCGTAGCAGATGTTTGAAAAATATGGCAATGATGCTGAGGTCATGGACTTAATTCATTCTCAGCTGGTCTGGTTTCCAGGCTAGGACAGCATCTGCTACATAGAGAATCATGTAGCGTGTGTGTGAGTGTCCATGCATGTGTGCATGTGTGTGTGTATTCCTCATAAATATCTTTGAGGATATCTATGAGGGGGCTAGAGACTCTTAGTCTTGTAAGGAATTACTTCTGGCTTCACAGACTATGTTAGTTTGTGTTTTTCTGTTATGATAAATACCTGAGCAAAAAGAATCCAAACAGGAAAGATTTCTTTTGTCTCTCTTTTTCAGGGGTTGAACTTTGTGGTCTGCTGGGGCCATTGCTGTAAGGCCTGTCATCACTGTGAGGCCTGTGGGGAGGTAGTGCATCATGGTAGGGATACACTAGTGTATCATAGGGGCATGGCAGAGCGTAGCAGCTCACCTTGTAGCAGCCAAGAAGCAGAAACATAGAGGCAGAACTGAACACTCCCCCTTCTGGGCTCCACATCTCAATAATGCATCATCTATGGGATCCATGCAGGAGTTATTCCAACCAATTCCCAAAGCCCATGAACAGGCAACTCATCACACCTCCAGCAACGGAGTTTTGGAAAACTTCTGACTCAAGGCATAACACAAGCTATTGCCTGTGACGCAGGCAGGTTCACCTATGTCCTTAGTTTCATAGAAATGAAACAAAAATTGCCGCTAGCACACACCTTTCATTCCAGAATTTGGGAGACAGCGGCAGGGAGACTTCTATGAGTTTGAAGTCAGGCCACTCTAAACAGCGAGTTTCAAGAAAGCCAGGGCTATATAATGAGATTCAGTCTAAAAAAAAAAAAAGAAAAAGAAAAAGAAAAAAAGAAAGAAACAAGACTGACAAAGAAGAACAGAATATTAACTTTCAAAGGACTCGGAGAATACATTGTACACTGTTTTTATGGGAAACATTCTGATTTAGAAAAGACAGGATACACAGCTGCATCTAAAGACTTCTACATGCTCAGGCCAATGCGATGTCCTGAACCACGTGTCTGGGGTGGTCCCTTGGGCATGGACACCTGAAAGGTAGTTATGTGTGCAAAAATGTGCATGTCAGTGATTGTGCAAAGAGTTTTTCTTCCTTCTCTCACATACCCATCCCATCCCTCTGCCGGCAATGCTTTTGAATGCATAGTCCAGACCTGGCGACACTTATAAAATCTCAAGTACATAGCTGATTGGAATGAGAAAGGTCAGTGAAGGTATTCAAGCTTTGTAGGTCAAAACAAAACAAAACCAAAAAAAAAAAAATTAGCAGGACATAGAGCAAGGATCAACAGAGCCCTGGAGCGGTTTGTATTCATTCTTCTGGGCTCTCTAAGTTGACTTAGAGAATCCAGTCAACGATGCATTCTCCAGTCCGAAGAGAAGGCTGATGTCACCTGGGCTTGGAAACTGACTTTACCCCACCCAGCTCCTCCTGGGCCTGGGTAGAAAGGGGAGATGGGGATTCAGGCTGGGGACAGAAGAACTGTATACCGTTAAAAACCAAGTTTAAAATGGTTTTAACTGAAGAACTTGTGGAAACACCAGCAGCTGAGTTAAGATGGTTGAGCTGCGTGCTCACTGATGGATTCTTTCTGAGCTGGCCTTTGGGGATCTGATCGTTCAGTCCTCACCATAACAGCCCGACTGTTCAACCCACGCTCCTGGTGGAGGATATGCCTGCTCATCCGGCCCGTTTTTACCTTCTTAGGGGAAAGCAGATTATGTGACGGCGGCAGACAGCACCCGCTCCTGAAAAGAAATGGAACACATTTTATTGGCACAGCCAAGATGAAGTATGTCCTGAAATCTGTTTTACAAATAAACTTGCACATAAATTGTCCATTCGCTGCTCGGAAGCCTTTTTTTTTTTGTTTGTTTGCGTTTGAGGAGCTGTCAGAGGTCCCTAATAAACAGTGAGTCTTATTTAGTTTACTGGATATGCAATTCTTCTTTTCTTTGGAAATAATTATTTTTCAAGCAAGTGCAGCAGAAATATAACCAATAAACATCTAGCTATGACAGCATAAACAACCTTTATAGCAAGCCTATACATCGAGCGCTCCAATAAAAGCACCTCTGGTAAGAAGGGAGTGAGGAAATTGGCTGTCTTGTCCCTGGATGGAGCTCCTCCTCCTCCTGAGGGTCCAGAGGACCGCTCATAGCCAATTTCCACTTCTGTACTACAAAAATGGCTATCGGAGTGGTGGGCAAACAGTCTGACTGCCAGAGCGGCCATGGGTTAAGGAGAAGGCGTCTGGCCTCATGGTTGAACCAGTGTCCAATGTATCTACATGGTTTGGTGAAACCCGCCTCCCAAGATTCATTGTGGGGTAAAATACCAGGGCTCTCTGGAGGGGCCATGGGAGGACCTCAGCCTCTGGGCACCCTCATTATTAGCTCAGGCAAGGTATGGATGTACTTGGGCATGAACAAGGATGGCTTCTTTAGGACACCACCACCTCAGGATTCTGCTCAGGGCTGGGTCAACCTGGTCCTCACTTTTCCAGGACTCTGCAAGAGGGAGACCTGTGTCAGGTCCTTCCCAGCTAAGAGCCCAAACTGTGTGGGCAGCATGAGCGGGGGAGGGGTGCGCGAGGATGTGCGGGGAGGGCGTAGGCCTGCAGGGCCAAGTGGGTTCCAGACTCCTCCTGGGGAGCTGAGAGCTGCCAGTCCTCAGCAGACTTGCAGGGCTCATTGGGGCTCATTTATGCTTTTATGGGAGCTCAGAAGATGTTAGCGCAGCATGAGAACTGAAATTAAAATATGTATCCTTCAGGTGCAAATCCTGTACTAACAGCTTTACCGCGGCTCGGCAGGGGGGCTCCATTAATCTCTCACCAGTGAAATTCCTAAGGAAATTAATTCCCTCCAGTTGGGGTTATTCTCAACTGGTCTTTGGGGGGCAGAGTAATTGGAATTTAAGAGTCTCTCTTAAAAGAAGGGAAACCTTGGCCATTTTACTTGAGTGGCAGCCCTTTTCAGCACCATGCTTTCTCCTCCCCCAGCTCCCCCCAACATCTCTTTTACGCCTCTCCCTTCTCTAAGTAGAATTTACAGATTTCTGCCCACGGGAGGGAACTGGACTTTCCGGCTTCATTTCAGCTGATCAGGTATGGTCATGTTTGTGACCTCACAGTCCTGGCACGGTGCATACATGCTGAGTAAGATTTGGCCTTGGCAATGCATGGCAAATCATTAAAAGCTTGTGGTTAAAATATTCCCTTGGCTGTTTAGGAGCAGTAAATATCAGCTGTCATTGTCCAGCCCAGGAAAAATATATCCCCCACCCCCACAAGTTTGCCACACAGTTGAGGGCTGGAAGCTAGCTAGCTCAGTAGGTAAGGTTCTTCGTGTTTGCCTTGTAAACAGGAGGACCTATGCTCCACTCCCAGAACCCACTTTGACTAAAGCTGGGTAAAGGGCTAGTAATCCCAGAGCTGGGGATCAGGATGGGGAGACAGGCATCTTGATCCTGGGGCTCATTGACCCTCCAGCCTAGCCCACTTGGAGAGTCCCAGGTCATTGAGACTTTGTCTTAAAACACAAGGTGGACAGCTCTTGGGGGACTTCATATAAGATTGTCTCCTGGCCCCTACATAACTGTGTGCACACTTCCACACATCAATAGCTGACTTGTAGACATGAGATGGAGTTTCTTGGCTGATTCCTCATTGAAGTTTTCTCCCTCTTAGGCAACGAATGACCAGCTCCCTGGCCAGCATCCCAGGTCCTGTTCCTATGCTCCAGAAGTGCTTCACAGTATCTCTGGGGGCAGCTTCACTATCTCCTCTACAGAAGGTTTAGAAGCAGCTGCTGTGCTGGGGCTGCTCCTGGCCAGGCAAACCCAACACACAGCACAGGGTGGCATCTCCCTACAGGACACTGAAAGTCCAGGTGTCACTGGCTCTCAGGTGGAAATCCCAGCTGCTAAGTAGGCATCAGACATCAGCAAGAGATGCTCGTAGCGGAGGTCAGCCGATGTCAGTACCCAGAATGACCCTACAGGGACACGGGTCCAAAGCAGCCCCAATCTCTTGCCTTCCTTTTCCCCTTAGATCTGGAACATTCGCCTGCATAGAGGAAAGCAAAACTCTATGAAACATCTCTTCCCTGAATTAGTTTTCTGATTTCGTGTGACAGAGGCAATCTGAGCTCTTCAGAGACAGGCAGAAGCAGGCACAGTGGTATCGAGAGGTTCTCAGGCTTCCTAACGCTGTGGCCCTTTAATACAGTTCTTCATGGTGAGGTGACCCCCAACCAGAAACTTATTTTGTTGCTACTTCATAACTGTATTTTTTTTACTGTTACAAATCATACTATGTGATACTCAGAAGATCTTGTATTTGACCCTAAAGAGGTCATGGCCCACAGGTGGTGAACCGCTGGATTAGATGATAAAGCCCCCCCCCCAGCACCCCTGCTCTCATTCAGCTAGCATACTCTCACACTTTAGGGGAACATTTGGAGACCCTTTTTTATGCCATATTCAGCTTTATAATTCAATGCTTAAAAACACCAATCAGAACAGGTATTTGATTTTTCATTCTTTTATTAAGGCAGGGTTTCACTCTAAAACCCAGGTTCCCTGGAGCTTATGGTATAGCCCAAGCTGACCTCAAACTCCTGAACCTCCTGTCTTAGGCTCCAGGGAGCTGGGATTCCTGCCAGCCCCCTCCTGTTTCTGCAACACGGTTTTCTCCTTTGTAGTGTATTTTACCTCCCAAGAGTTCTCTGCAGGTTTTGTTGTCAGCCACCTAACTGTTTAATACTTTAGATTCAGACACATTTACTAGGAAAAAAAATGTTGGGTCTGGGGGCACATATCTGGAATCCCAGTACTTAGGAGGTGGAGGCAGGAGAATCCGGAGATCACAGCACAGCAAACCTTGGCTACACAGCAACTTGGAGGCCATCCTGGGCTACTTGAGAACATATTTCAGTAGCAACGGTAGTAAATTTATTATCAACTTTGCAGGGTGGCACATACAAAAAAAAATCCAAACATTTGTGAGGTAGAGGGAAGAGGACCATGAGTTCAAGGTCAGCTTTGCCTACACAGTGAGTTGACCATGAGAACTTGTTTGAAAATAAGTTCAGGGCAGAGGGTAGGATACAGAGATACTGTGTGTACTGTCTCCCAGTGGTAAAACTTTGTAACCCTATAATACAATGTTATAAGCAGATGTTAATGTCTGTGTGTGGCCAACTGTTTTCTTGAGGTTTCTGTGGCTTTACTGGCACATGAAACAGGGTTTCTTTGTGTAGCCCTGGCTGTTCTAGAACTTCCTCTGTAGAACAGGCTGTTCTCGAACTCACCAAGAGCCGCCTGCCTCTGCCTCCTGAGTGTTGGTATTAGAGGTGTGGGCTACCACCACCTGGCTTATGTTTATGTCTTTATAGTTTAAGGTTTGGGTTTCTACCACCCCAGCAAAGAAACACAACAGCTTGTCCTGTTGTATTTGGAGTGTCGTGATTTACATTTTTTTTTTAGTAGCTGTATTTCTCACGGTGTGGCATGTATGTGACATAGCTTGTAGGGCTGTTTGGAATCATGGGAGCAGGGCTGCCAATAGAGAACAGGAATGAGCTGCCACAAGGAACTCCTTTGTGTAATTTAAAATGGCCCAGTGAACTAAGGTAAAAAGATATAAATTTAATTTCCAATATATTCAAAATAAAATGTTTCAAGCATGAAATCTGCTACTGTTACGCAGGCTGACCTGGAACCCACTGTATAGCTTGGGCTAGACTCAAACTTAAGGCTTCATTCTGCCTTAGCATGGGAAAAGATATGGAGAAGATACCAGAGAGTCACTGCCCAGGAAACGGGGGAGATTTTGTGGGGGACTTTGCCAGGGAACGCTTCAAGTAAGAGGGCAAGGAGGCTGGGCCTGGGTGGGAAGGTGTAGGAACTTTGTAAAAGGTGCCTAATTGTACTTAGAGGCAATGGGGCTGTTCAGGCCTTGCTGTGCCAAGGTTATGGGTCACAGGCGTCACAGGGTTGTAGCGAAGGGTTGATATTGGGGTCCAGAGGGCACCCCCAGAGGTGTTTGAGATCTCTCCAGGATTGAGGTATAAGAGCTGTCAGGGTAGTGCTTCAGACCCTACTGTCTCTCATTCATAGACTTCCCAGTTCATTTTTATGAAGTTTCATGTGAGATTTCAGCTTGCAAATGTTCTAAACTCACTTCACTAGGATTTACAATACACACACGCTTACACCCCTTGCTATTGTGGATTTCTGAGACCCAGGGAAGGTCCTGAGCTACAAGGGCCAAGGACCAAGACATCTAGCTAGTTAGTACAGAAACACAAAGCAGGGAGGTTCCCTTAGCAGGACTCAGCGCCAAAGGACGGTGACTCCTGGCCTCCCAGTTCTCCCGGCCCGGGGGCGTGGCGTACAGTGCCGGAGGGCGTGGCATAGTGGGCCAGGGGTGTGCCCTGGCTATAGGGGGCGTGGCTTTCCCTTGCGCAGCCTCTCGCGCGTCCGTCCCGCCCCATCGAGCCTCCGGCGCTCGATTGCGGGTGTCTCGCGGCGGCAGCATGGCGGCGGGGGCGGCAGTAGCAGCTGAGGCAGCGGCGGCGGTGGCGGAGGTCGGCTCTGCCCGGCAGTTTGAAGAGCTACTGCGCCTCAAAGCCAAGTACGCTGGGGCGGCGAGAGGGCCGGGGAACCTTCGGGAGGCGGGCCGGGGCCTCTGGTCCCGGGGGCGGCCCGCCAGTGCGGCACGTCCGGAGCTGAGCTCGCGGCCCAACGGCGGCGGCCCTGGTCGGGCCTTGGAGGGACCGGTCCGGGAGGGCAGTGCAGCGGGGCGTTGCGGCCCCGGTGTGCAATGGACCTGCCTCCCAGAGGCTCGCGTGCGGCACCTCCCGAAGGACAGGCCTAGATGGCTTCCCGGGTTTTCCTGAAGCCCCAGCTGGCCTAGGGAGGGGTCTGCTGCGGCCGGGTGCACCGGCACCTCGCCTTGGGCAAGACTTCCCAAGGCCAGTCCCGGGGTTGCGGCGGAGGCGTGCACGTGGCTCCCTGTGACGCTGCCCAGCTTTGGGCTGCAGAGTAGTGGGGGGAGAGGGAGTTCCAGGGACGACTGCCTGGGATCCCCCAACCTTAACCCAGCATCTTGCCTGCCAGCAACCCCACCCCCAGATTCCTCCTCCTGGGTGAGTGGGCTGGTGTCCCCAGGGTTGTGATGGTTATGGTAAAGTGCTGCAGTGGTTGGCGTACCGGAAGCTCTCTCCGGTGTCTTCCCAGAGCAGAGTGGGCGGGTGGGAGGGTGATGGGCTGACTTGTGCTACCCCCTGTGGCATGGGGGAGGATTAAAAGAGCTCATTCAGAGACTGACGGTGAACCTAGTGCTTAATACACAAGATACCCTAGTTCAAACTCTAGCACCGAAAACAAAACAAACAAAAAACCTTCCAGTTCTTTCGAATTTCAGGTTTGCTTGGTACTTTTTTTTTTTTCAAAGAAGAGGAAGAAGAACATTTACCTGTTGGTAGAAGCTGGGTTCAGATTGGTCCAACAGTACCTCCCATTCTTCAGGCAGAGGCCTTGTGGATGACGCTGGGCATGGCCTCCTGGAATGATGAGGGCTTGTGTCGACCCGCCCTTAAAAGTTTGGATTTAAATCATCCGAGAAGATTCTTTTATGTGTGTGTGTTTCACGTGCTTACCTTTTTTTATATTTCATGTTCTCAATAGATCTTAGTGGGTGAAAGTTTATATGCCATTTGTTCTGCAAGTTCAAGGTCAGCTTGGTCTTCCTAGTGAACTTCAGGCTAGCCAGAGGGCTGTAGGGAGACTCTGTTTTCAAAAAACCAGAAAACAAATATCCAGTCCTCCCAGAGGAAAAAAAATACCCAAATAAGAACAACAACAAAACCTAAACCCATTTACATTCTTGACAATGCTGTATGCCCGAGATGATTCAGGAGACATTTTCCCCTCCGCAGTGACTGATAGGAATAGGCATCATGGGAAGTGCTCTGTGACACCCTGGAGGGAGCTACTTTGTGCGGATATGGAAGCCATTAAGAATGCTAGATAGCACTTGGGGTGCAGTCATTTCCATGTCTTTGCGTCTCAGTTTTAAAATTTGATGTGGGTTGAAATCTTTTATTAAACTTTTTTTGTTCTTTTATGTTGCGCTTGTGTGTGTGTCTGTGGCCAGAAGGGGACATCAGCTCCTTTTTGGGGGAGTTACAGACTGCTGTGAGCCTGTGTTGTGTGGGTGCTGGGAATCGAACCCAGATCTTCTGGAAGAGCAGTAATTAGTGTTCTTAATCATTGAGTCATTTCTCCAGTCTAGACACCCCCCCCCCCTTTTCTTTCTTTTTTTTGAGACAGTTTCTCTTTGTAGCCTTGGCTGTTGTGGAGCTCACTCTGTAGACCATGCCTGCCTTGAACTCACAGAGACCTACCTGCTTCTGCCTCCAGTTCTGGGGTTAAAGGGTGGGTGCCACAACCTCCTGGCTCAGAAATTTACTTTTTATATTAAAGTCATCTAATCTGATGTGTTAAGTTACTGAGATCTCAGCTCTTGTCTCTACAGTGGGGGTGGGGGGTGGGTACTGGTGCCATTTGTTGAGTCTGACTGATGAAGAACTGAGACTCGTGGTCTGCTAAAATATTTAAATATTTTGGGGTGCGGTGCAGCTCACTGGTGGGTGCATGTTCAAGGCCCTAGGTTTGAACACTAGTGCAGGAGGTAAGGGAGTTTATGTTAGTGACATTTTCAACTTGATCTTTCCATAAATGTCCTCAACGCATTGGGCATATTGTTCTACTAAGAGGGAGAAACTGGTTACATATACTACACATATTACTACATATACTACACATCATCTCTGTATCATATATGGAAAAGTGAAACATGCCTCCATCAATGCTGACGCACGCATGCATGGGCAGCCTGTTTTTTATTGGGCTTCATGGTCTTGAGTTGATAGGATGACTGACCAGTTCACTTCCTCAAGGAACAGGTTCCACCAAGACACGAACTTGGATCACTGTATTCCGAGTCCAGAGCGTTAACCATTACACCACGGGAACTGGTATTGTATCTCATATATGTGCCTATAATTGGCATTCCATGCTTAAAAGGCATGTAAACATAAGAATATCTTGTGCAATAAAAATAACTATTCACATTAAACACATGCAATGATGTTATCAAACACATTTTTATTTGATCTTTCTAGCATCCCAGGATGTAAGTTGTTTATAGGTGTGGGAGTTCAAAGAATTCAAAGTCATGTTAATGCCAGTGGAGCAAAATTCAGCTCTGTGTGCACACTGTTCTTCCTTCTCCCCCTCCTCTTTGAAGCAGGGACTAGCTCGTGGCTGAGGATGACCTTGAACTCCTGATCCTTCTGCCTCCACTTGGAGAATGTTGGGTTCATACTAACAAAGCCTGGTCGCCTGTTTTCTTTTATTTATGTTTTTTGTTTTGCTGGGATTGAGCCTTGGGCCTCAAGCATACCAGACTCTGTCACTCAGCTACATCTTTATCCACCTATTGTAATTAAAAAAAAAATAATCCAATATTATCAACATTTGCCTATGTCATTAAAAATACTTTGCTAATTAGATTTTTAATATATTTTAAATATGTAAAAATATTTTGATATTTTAAAGTATTTTGTTTTGGCCATTTAGATGCTATTGTTAGATCATAGTTTGTTTTGGTCTTTTTTTGGTTATTTTCTGTTCTAGTAGTAAGATATATGCCTTCATAAATCTTTGTAGTTTTAATTTTCAGAATAAATACCTTTGGTTATGTACTTTCTGGAAGGCCTTGGTTTTAATTTCTACCAACAGGGTAAGAATGTACTCTTTTTTTTTTTTTTTAACTTCTTTTAAGATTTCTTCACAGACATGTACATCCCACCTTTCAAAAGTACAGTATGGCTCTTGTGTAGCAATAGAGTGCAGTGGTTTTAGCTGTCTCGGAAGCACACTCTTAAAGTCCTGGAGTCCCTCCAACAGTGGCACCATCTGTCACTCTGGCTTGCCTGTGTTTGGACTTGATGTATATAGATTTACACAGTTCTACCCTGCTTACATTCCTTTCTTGGCCCTCCTTTCCTCTTGTGGTGGTTAGTAGAGATTTTCACCTTGGTAGGAGCTACAGTCCCCAGGAGACCTGACTGTCCACGGACATTTCTGAGGGATCTAGTTAGGTTAACTGAGTGGAAGACTCACCTGCTCTGCTCCCAAGTTCTGGGAGTAAAGGTGCGCATGCACTACCTTGTCAGCTAAGTATTTTTTTTCCCCCTTTTTTCTCAAAATAAGCCCCTTGAATTGCTTTGTTAGTTGTTCTGCCACTGCCACACCTGGACCAGTTGCTAATACACCTCCCCTTTTCTTTGTGAGTATTAGTCTGTGCTCTGATTCCTCCCTTTGCCAATCAAGATCACCGTAGGTCCTCAGAAGCCAAGTCAGGATTTACCTCAAGGAGGCCCTGTTACTTTCTCCCTGTTTGAGTCATGGATGCAGTGATGCCAGTTTACCTCAGGTCATTCTATAGCAGATCATGGCCATGCTTATTCTCAGTGTCTGTCACATTCTCTAAACAGATGAATTAAGTTGTATTTGTTTGTAGTTTGTCATGCTCAGGAAGAACAGGTGTGTGGGGTAGACAGGCTCTCAAGGTAGAAGCCCCTTTGTAAAGGTGGCTGTCTTGATTGAATCATGATAGAGTGGGAATTGCGTGATAGCACTAAATGAGTGTAGCCACGCTTTTCCTCTGTGCTGCTCTTACCACTCCAGACTGTCTTGGGTATTACATCCAGACTTGTCAGTGTGGTTGTCTTTCAGTGTTGGAGTGTAGGGTGCTTTGTTCTATCTGTGGACAGTGGGTGTATTATGTGTCAGACTGCTTGGGCATTCTTTGACAAGGCCTTGTGGATCTGTCTTTCTTCTTGCCACTGTTAGGCTTTGGAACCTCTCAGATGCTCTAGTGGGCTGGGAAGAGTGGCCAGAGCCTGCACAGGCTTCTGAGGGAGGGTGTCAGTGTTCTGAAGGCTAAAACTCAGGCCTAGGTCCCTAGATTACTTTAAGAGGACTGAAAAATGTTGTCTAGCTGAATGCCTGAGAAAGAGAAGTCTGCTTTTGGCTGAGGCCTAGAACTCATTCTTGTAAAATCTGCCAGATAGAAGTCTGTTTGGTGCAAATTGTAGCCCATCTAGGGAATAGACAGTGTGTCCTTCCTTACTTTCGGTAGAACCTCTTATTTGCCTTTGTATTCTCTTAGAAGGCTTTGTCTTTATCAGTTCTAACTAGTCCCTGTGGTCGTGCCCCCCCCCCTTCCATTATTGAGGTGGTTTGTCTGGCCCAGCCTAACCTTGAACTCAATTTGTATCCAGTCTGGCTTTGAACTGCTGATCATTCTTCTGCCTCAGCCTGGGATTACAAACATACAATTTCACACTGGCCTTCCATTTCTGTTTTAGCATATCACCTGGTTTTTGAGCAAAACCAAGACTTAAGGAATCTTCTGTCTAAGCCCTCCCCATCCCTACTTCTCACATGCCATTTAATCCATTCTTAATTCTCTGGACTGCAAGACAGTGTTGTCTTTGCTCTGACTTACTTTCTCAACTCTCTGGAAACCTTGTATCTACAGTTGCCAGATTGTCAGCTCTCTCTGCACTGGTGTTGTCCCTGTGCCATACATGCATCTGGGGATTGGGATTTTTTTTTTCCTTTCACTGAAGTCAGGCTCGGCCCTCTATGCTGTTAAATTCCTCTGTGCAGTCCAGATCTCTTGAGGTCGATTTCTGTGGTGGACTTTTCCAGACAGCTCACTGTGCTGCTGTGGGACTTCTGCTTCTTTTAGCAGTTGGCGATGTTCACTGTTTGTTACTATCTTGTTACTCCTTCTTGCCATCTCTTGACTTCTGCAAGACTCTGGACTTAAAACTCCTGAAGCCATCCCTCTTTTATTTTCCATCTGGCCTGACTTGATGTTGATGAGACCCAGAGACACTGACCTCCAGTCCCCTCTGTCCGCTCTGTGACATGGTTGGTTCTGTATTTCTTGATTTCCAGATCTGTAGAGAACCTTGGTTGAGCTTAAGCCCTGGTACTAATACTCTAGTAGACTTCCTTTCCTCCTAGTGATGACACTTGCCATCAGTGTCTATGCCAGAACTTGTAGTCAACCTTAGATTATGGTCTGTCACCTTTTCCTGCCCCTCTGGTTGTAACTTGCCTCATGCCCTTGTGTGTGTTAGGAGAACTTTGTTGTGGGCAGGGTCCCACTTCTCACTTTTTTTTTTTTAAAGAAAACTATTTATTTTAAATTATGTCTGTGTGTGAGTACTGTATATGTGTATGTGGGTGCCCATGGAGGCCAGAACCTTGGAACTGGTGTTTGAGACTTTTGTGAACTGTGTGACATGCATGAGTGATGGGATCTGAACTCTGGTCCTCGTGAGAGAACAGTAAGCTTTCCCAATGCTGAGCCATCTCTCCAGCCCTTTATCATTTCTTTTGTTTTTGTTTCCCAAGCCCGGGTTTCTCTGTGTAGTCCTTGAACTCAGATCCGCTGGCCTCTGCCTCACAAGTGCTGGGATTAAAGGTGTGTGCCACCACTGCCCAGCCCCTTTATCATTTCTTGTTCCATTCCTTGATTATAAGTAAATGTGTTTCTATTTTCTTTTCTCCATATAACATAGATTTATGGGTTGTTTTTTTTTTTTTTTGCTCCGCCTTGGGGAAGGATTTTATTAGAACTTAGAATTCTGTAAATCCAGGTTTCACTTAAATTTGAGATGGCTTCAAAGATAAGTCTTTATGAAGATAGTTTTATATGAAAATTACTAAGATTGGTAACATTGAGGTGTCTAGGAAGTTAGCACTCTAATGGCTCCACTGTCAGTTCAAATGGAGATGCTCAGAGGGTCCTTTGGCATTACAACTGCAAAGGGCATTTATGAGCAGTGGTCTCAGCCCTGCTTTCTTTAGACTTGCCTGTTAGGACTTCTTTGTTCTTCTGTGGTTCCAGTTGTACCCCCCTGTCACAATGCTATGTGAGATTAATAGTAATAATATGTCCACAGTCATTTCTCAGCAGCAGCTTTCTTGTACAGAAGTTCAGATTCCACTTTCATCATGGGTCTGAAAACATGATTGACGTGTCAATTAGTTGAGATGGATGGACGTTTAGAACCACTTACTGGGGCTTGATCTTGACTCAAGAAACGCTATTAACTCGAATATTCGTCTAAAGAGTCTGAAGACTGGTAGTGATTCTGAGCAATACAGCTGAATTCTTAGTTTCCTAGGTTGGAGAATTTAATCTACACCAGTATATGTTTCCAGAATTATTAACAAATGTGTTTTATTGGTTTACAGGTCACTTCTCGTGGTTCATTTCTGGGCACCATGGGCTCCACAGTGTGTACAGATGAACGATGTTATGGCAGAGTTAGCTAAAGAACACCCTCATGTTTCATTTGTGAAGGTACTATATATTTTCAGTCTTTTTTTCTTTCATTTCTGACTTAATGAGGTAGACTAGATTTTACCTTGTTTCCTTTAAAGGAACAAGCTGTGAAATTCCAAATACTTGAATTTTGTATTGAATTCTGTTGTTTGTACTAAGTTATTCTGACAGGTCAGTAAAAATGTTGCATTTCTCATATAATAAAAAAATCCCTACAGAATGGGCAAAGGACAGAAATATTTGACAGCAAAAGCAGACCAAATAATTTTGGTTTGATAGTAGTTAATTAAGACTTCATTGAGAAAATATCTATGATGTGAAAAATGATCCTAGAAAGTGTATTTATGCGTAGGTTGCTGTGGTCATTGGGGAAGATGCTGCTTTATCTGCCCCTCCTTTCTCTACCGAGCCCCTTGTTTTATTCAAGCCTTGGTTCCTACATTCCTGTTGTCTTGTGAGAAGGTGGACTCCAGGAAGTTGATGGCTGCTGGAGGTTAGCAGACTTGCTTTACACCTGTAATCTTAGTTATTCAGGAGGTAGTACTGTTAGGTTTAAAAACATGGACAGATGTATTAGAATGATGAATTATTGGGAAAGAAGGTATATTGTATGTTCATAAGTCTTAATTCTTAAGAGTTTATTTATTTACTTTGAGACAGGGTCTCACAGCACAGACTGACCTCAAGATCTTAGTTTTCTTGCCGTCCAGGTGCTGGAATCAGCACCTGTGCCCCTGTGAACCAATGCCGAATCCTTAGGATTTAAGACAAAACCCAAAACCGTGTTTTTAAAACTGTAAATTGTGAGTTCAAAAATACATGTTGACAAATATACCTGCATATGAGTTTAGAAACTATATGAAGTGCTGGGTGTCTGTAGGTCAGAATTCTGTTTTCTAATTCTTAATTCCTTTGCTTGGTAGGCGATTTACATTTCCTGACAGCATTTGTGTAGACAGCATCTGTGTGCCTTGTATTCTTGTATCTTATGGCTCAAAGTGCCAAGCGGTACAGCAAGGTAGACATTGAGAAGGCTTACTCCATGTCTTACCTGCCAACCCTTTGTCCTTCCCCATAAGTAACCTATTGTATTAATTTTGTATGAATTCTCCCAGTTTTTCTTTTTGCAGATAGGGCAGATATGAATAGTTAGCTTTTTAAAATTTAAGGACTTATTTAAAATTCTGATGAAATGCATAATGTAACCTTAAGAAGGTAACCCTAAAATGTCCAATATAAATAATGGAAGGGTACACTAAACCTGCATGTTTGGTCAGTGATAAAAGATAATGACTACAAGTGAAATGAATGATTAAACACTTCAGTCATGGAATTAATTAGTCAGGGTGATGGTAATTGCTCCATGTCTGCTTTCATACAGATAATGTTACTGGTTTAGGTAACACACTGTTCTCAACTGCCATCTGAATGATTTATTTAAAGTGACTCTAGAATTGCTTCTCACATTGGTACCAGACTTGGCAGTGAGATTTTAAGTTGTTCATGTGCTTAAGTGTTGCAGCGAGCCAAGAGTTGGAGGTGTGTGGTACTGCTGGATTGTCAGGGACACCTGAGCCTGACAGCACTTGCTGTTTAAGGGGATGGCAGCAGTACTCTTGTTAATTAGGACTTCTAGAAGTTTCTGGAGTAAGGCTAATAATGTCCTAGCCCATCAATGTCTTTTTTTTTTTTTTTATCTTTTGTAGCACGAATAATAAAAATCCAGAGACAGAAATTGGGGTTCAACCAGAAAAACAAGGCAATCAATCAACTAGAGAAGTCTTACTTCTACCAAGGCTGGGCAACCACAAACTAACCATACTAAAGCCTCTCTCTTTTCCCATTTTATATTCCCTCTAATGCTGGGATTAAAGGCTTGACTCCCTAGTACTGGGATTAAAGGTGTAAGCCACCACCACCTGGATTTGTTTATGTATTGAATTTGTGTGGTTCAAGGTAGCCTTGAACTCACAGAGTTCCATCTGCCAAAACCTGGGATTAAAGGTGTGTGTCACCATTATCTGACCTCTAGAAGCTTTAACTCTGCCTCTGGTCTTCAGGCAAGATTTATTTATTAAAATATAAACAATATACCACTATAATCTTTTCTTTGTGTGTGTTTGTTTTTGTTTTTTGAGACAGGGTTTCTATGTGTAGTCTTGACTGTCCTGGAATTTGCTCTGTAGACCCAGGCTGTCTTAGATCCACTGGGATTAAAGGTGTGTGCCACCTCTGCCCAGCTATCTTTTCTTTTTGAGTTGGGAGTCTCACTATGTTGCCTAGGCTGGTCTCAAACTCTTGGACTCAAGCCAGTCTTCTGCATCAGCCTCTTATAGTTGGCACCTCAAGGATGTCTTACTATACCCACTTTTCATTTATTTGTTTTTTTTTTTAAATGTATTAGTTTGGCATTTTTGACCTTGATTTGTGAAACAAAGTGATTGTTTCATTCTTTGGTGATAGATTCACAATGTTACTTACATAAGTGATCTTTTTTGAATTATTTTTTTGGTTGGCACACAAAATAATTATATTATTATTACTATTATTATTATTTGGTTTTTTGAGACAGGGTTTCTCTGTAGCTTGGAACCTGTCCTGGAACTTGCTCTGTAGACCAGGCTGGCCTCGAACTCACAGAGATCTGACTGTCTCTGCCTCCTGAGTGCTGGGATTAAAGGCGTGCGCCACCACCGCCTGGCAATATTATTATTTTGAAGCAGAGTCTTATGTATCCTAGGTTGGATTGGAGCTTACTATGTAGCCATGGATGACTTTGAGAGTTTAGGAGTGATGGGCTTGTAGTGGGTGACATTGTGCCCTGCTTATATGGTGCTGGGGGTCAAACCAGGACTTCCTACATGCCAGGCCAGCACTCTACAAACTGAGCTGCTCCCCTAACTTAGTAGGTGATCTTGATTAAGGTGTTTAAATGGATTGTAACTATCAAGATCTTAGCTTTCCGATTGATAAGATACCAGTTCAGACAGATTAGCCACATATTCCTAGTCAGTTGTGAAGCTTTGTTCCCACTGAAAGCTGAGAGGCAAGGCTTTCACATTCATTCTCTGTGAGTCCCTTGTTCCCTGACTTGTGATGTTACTGTAAGATGCACTGGTGTTACCTCACTGGTGGGCTAGGCTAGGTCCTTCCCTGTAGCAATTGCTGCCATATCCAGTTGAATCCTGAAATGTGAGTCCCTCTGTAGGCTCTCACATCTCTAAGTGCTTTGAGGAAATACATGAGCTAGTTCCATTGTTAAATACCTTACAAAAAGTTCAAGCTTATTCAGAATAGAGTAAAATAGCTAATTAGAATATTAAGTACTTTTGAAATACATAGTTGTTTTCTACCTAAAATGGAAGTTTGCTTTATTGATCTGTGTATGGGGATGGGTGAGTAGACAGATGAATTCATGACCTTCTGCCTTAGGCTCCTGGGTGCTGAGTTTACAGGCTTGTGATACCATTCTAGTGGGAATTCATATTTGTCAATTAATTATTTGGTAGATTCTTTCAGAATGTGATATTTGGAAGGGGGAGAAAGTAGGAAAGAGGAAAAAGGTCCAAGGCTTTGTCAATGATGAAAAGATTGTGTGCTTTGGAAAAAATCAGATCCAGTCTGTAAGGAAGTCTATACTCCCTTCTTGCATTTCTCACTTGCCATGTGTCATAGTTGCATTTCCTATTGCTGTGATGAAATCCTCTGACAGAAACAACTTGAGAGAAAAGTTTATTTAGCTCATAACTCCAGGTCCATCGTAGCAGGGAAGTCAGCTTTAGAAGCTTGAGGCTGCTGTTCACATTCACATTCAGAAATAGAACAAGAATGATGCATGCTTATGCTTGGCTCTTACATAGCCCAGGATCCCCAGCCTATGGAATGATGCCACCCACATTGAGTGGGCCTTCCCGACTAAGTGTATAGTTAAATTGGATAGTTCCTTCTCAGTCATTCCCTGAGGCCAGTCTTTGAGGTCTTTCAACCTTGTCAAGTTGAGAGCTAGTTAACACTGACCATTACTAACCATTCCTCTTCAGTGTAAACTCTCTTAAGGATTAAGAGTCAGCTGTTAGGGAGTTTTATGATGTTGCTTTAGCCAGTATTGTTTCATTGTATAGTGCAAAGGTTCTCAACCTGTGGGTTGCAACCCCTCTGGGGGTTGAATGGCCCTTTCACAGGGATCGCTTAAGACCATTGGAAGGAAAACACAGATATTTACATTATGATTCATAAGAATAGCAAAATTGGAGTTACGAAGTAGCAATGAAAATAATTTTATGATTGAGGGCTCACCAAAACAGGAGGAACTATATTAAAGGGTTGCAACATTAGGAAGGTTAGAACCACTGGTATAGTGGCTGCTGTGTTGAGAGTCAAGGGTATGGAGGAGTTACAAAGTTAAATTGCTGTGTTTTGTAGCTCCTGTACCATCCTTTGTAATTTTGGGGCCTGTGCTCAGGACCTCACATTTATGTTAGACAAGTGTTCTACTACTAAGTTACATTGAGGCTGTAGGAATCTTCAGGGATGGAGAGGTGTCTCAGCAATTACGA
This sequence comes from Microtus pennsylvanicus, assembly GCF_037038515.1. Lineage (NCBI taxonomy): Eukaryota > Metazoa > Chordata > Mammalia > Rodentia > Cricetidae > Microtus > Microtus pennsylvanicus. The sequence continues at coordinate 78,846,303 of NC_134583.1, forward strand.
GCAAGGGACCTGGTTTCAATTCCCAGCACCCACACTCCCAGCACCCACATGGTCACTCATAACTTCTCTAACTCTAGTTCCAGGGCATATGACCCCTTTCTCTAACCTCTGTGGGCACCAGGCATGTACGTGTTGCTCATATATATATATATATATATATATATATATATATATATATATATATATATACACACACACACACACATATGATAAAAATATATAAATCTTAAGTTAAAAATAGGTTACTTAATACCTGTTTTATTCCTGCTCTGAATAGGCAGGTGTCTTAAAGAATTCATGCTATTTAGTTTCCAGATGCTTATACAATTTCTCTGTATAAAGTGGTTGAGATGACAGTGCTAGTTATTGCCAGGAATAAATCAATTAGTGAACAAAATACCAGGCATTATCTAGCCTATAGTAACTTTCAGCTGTGAGCCATTTCTATAGCACTGACATGCTAAACTAAAGTAGAAAAGTAAGGACCCTACAGGGCATGGTGGCACACACCTTTAATCCCAGGATTCAGGTAGATGCAGGTAGATCTCTGAGTTTGAGGCCATCCTGGTCTATATAGCAACTTCTAGGTCAGCCAAGACTACCAGGGAACTCCTGTCTCACACTCCCCCAAAAGAATGAGTATCCTCCATCTTCTCACTTCTCACCCCCTTTCCCAGGCACACTTTAGGAAGGCTCTGAAGAGCTCCGGGGTAGGGAGCAAGTGGTTCCCACCATAGGCATCATTGTGAAGATGTAGCGGTGGGGGTGGTAAATCCAATCCCCAAAGTACTACTTCTGACTATAGTAGTAGAAAGCTACGTGTGGCATAATGACAGGCCCAGATTTTATAGTTGAGCATCACTTGTGAGCTGTATCATTTCTCTATCTGAGCGTAAGTCACCCAAGTCATCTTTACATTAGCCAGGTTTGTCCAGAGAGCCAGCCAGTGGGACATGGAGCTACAGATAGGTAAGGAGAGTTGTTACAGGAATTGGCTCACCTCATCACAGAGCTTTAGAGCCCCATTTCAAGCTGAGAAGCAGGGGTGCTGCTGTGCAGTGTGTGCCAGAGGCCTGAGAACCAGGGGACTGATAGTGAAAGCTTGAGAATCAGGGGTGGGAGGGAGCACAAAGGCTCAGTGACATGGGGTTCTTATTCCAGGGGAGGAGGGTGTTCCAGCCTAAGACCTTTCCTTTATCGTTCTTTGTTCTGGTGAGCCCTTACCCCTTGGGTGATGCTCACACGTTTGGTTTGTTTTAGTCTGTCTCTCAGGTGAAACACCGTTATAGGCATGCCCACAAGTGATAGTTCACTGGTTATCAGGTCTATTCATCTAGTTTGTACAAGGGCTCATGGTATGGAGCTGACTGTTCATGAAAGGTAGCTTTGAGCTCCTGTACATGCAGGTCATTTAAAAATACTTTCTATTTTCATTACTGAGACCATTATACTATATTGGAACCATATTTTCAAAGAATTTTGAGTGCTGCAAAGACTTCTTTCTGTGGTGCTTGGGGTTGTACCCAGGGCTACAGGCATGCTAGACAAATCCTGGGAGCCTCTACCCCAGCTCTACAAAGGTGTTGGACCATCAGATGGTGCTAATGTTCTGGAGAACTGTTGTGGCTTTAGCCGACATCCAGTCCCCTTTTCTGTGTGTTTGTCTGTTCCCATGGCCTCTGGGAGGAAGAGCTAGTCTTCTGGAAGCTGGTTTGAGGGGAGGCACTTGTAGTGATCTTCAGGCAGGAATGGCAGCAGGGATCTAGTTAACTAACACATGAGGCATGTGTTAGGGTGCTGTCTGTTCTGGTCCAGGAATATGTGCCCTCTTAATGTTGCTCAGGTGCATTGGAGGTAAGGTCTCTTTCTGAGTGACTCTCAGTTGTCAGAGTTAAAGAAAAGAGTGAACTGCTGGGTGACATTGTGGGCACACTTTTGGTCTGAGTGTGGAGCTGTGTCAAGAAAGAAAATAGCACGCACATTCCTAACTGCGGTCTGTTGTAAATGTTTGTGTCAGGCAGCTTTCTCTTTTTGTCCTTTTATCATAAGAAAGGACAGCCGTCACTGATTGAATATTTAAGTATATTTGAAAAATGGAAACAATTAAGAGCAATATTGCAGAAGGCACTAAAAACATCCTTATAAAACCTGTGAAAAGGTGAGGCAAGGCAGCATGAGATCTTGCAGGCTGGACAGTGCTCCACAGGCCAGGCATCGCACAGGTAGCCTGACTGGGTACAGCAGAGGTAAAAATCACATTTCAAGCCCAGTGGAAATCTTTCACTCTTGGAGAAATTCAGTATATTATTTTAAACACATTTAACAATATAATTTATCAATAAATTTTATTTCCTATAGGTATAATGTGAATACAGGTTTTTATTGGTTTCAAAAAGTTTATATTAAATTGGCAGTCCTATGAGAGGAAAATATAATATATTTCGGTTTTTCTCAAAGTATATTTATAAAGACCTACGTAAATAGCTTATAGTAATTGTGTTCTAATTATCTAGAAATTGTGTTTCTAAATATTTTTGAAACCTGTGTGCCAGATATGACCATACCTTGTTTGATGAGGGGCCCCAAGGAAATGATCAGACCAGATACAGTTATCTTAGTCAAAATGAGTTCATATGTTTGAATAGACTGGAGAGCAGGCAGCCAAAGAGGCTGTTTGCTTAGTGTCCAGCAGCCATGCAGGGGTTAAAAGTAAAATTTATCAGACATCAATAGTTTATTGAAGAAATACTCCTTTTTGCTTCATAATTTGCAGAAAGCTGCAACTGTCAGTCATGATGTACTGCCTCTTGAAATTAGTCAATAGAGCAAACAGCAAGAATTGCTGTGGGCAGAAAATAAGCACTGTAATCATGACATAACTGGGGTCAGTGATTTATGGATTTCAATATAGTAGTAGCTGCATATGATTGAAAATTTACTAGGTCACTAGTGCACCAAAAATTTTATTCACAGCCTCCAGGCATCTTTTGAAATGTGCAACAAAATAAAAACCTCTGAACCTGTTTTGACACTGCAGACTCCGTGGATGACATGCCAGCCCAGTGAGTCTCATTTAAATGTAAATGTGTCATAAACTTTTGTCCTATAGTCTTAAAATGCCATGGACTTGAAAGGACAGTGCATGTGAAACTGATTTACATAGCAAAGTATAGAAAGAACCAGTAATAATGAAGCTTGGATTCTTTTATTTTAAAGCTGGAAGCCGAAGCTGTTCCTGAAGTATCTGAAAAATATGAAATTAGTTCTGTCCCCACCTTCCTGTTCTTCAAGGTAAGGATGAGAGAGGCACCAGCAATGGTCCATCTGAGTGGCTCCTGGGACTCTTCTGTTTTGATTCTTTAATCCTCTTCTGATCTCCTTGGTTACTCCTGGCCTTGTATATTTTTTTTTTGATATTCTCTCTTTTTGCACTGATGAGGACCATGTTTGTTGCTTGCCATGGGCAGTGGGCAGCCCACAGCTAGAACGGAGCCTCCTGATCAGAATCTAGACTTCTCCTGCAGACTTAGTACTCCCTGACGCAGGTTTGAAGTGGGTTATTGAGGGCATGTGCCTGGATTTGAGGAGACATCTGGCTGGTTCTAGTTGATTAATGACTCCTTGGGAAGCAAGTGCAAATCTTTGCTTCCAGGCACCGATGGGTATTACCACAGCTCTCCAAAACTTCGTTTGTGTTCAGTAGGTCCTTTCAAGTTGGTCTTACTTTCAGATGTCAGTGCGTACCCAATATGTTCCAAAATAGGTGTTTCTAAGTGAGAACAGTACAAGCAATTGCTAATCAGACTCTCTCACTTCACTAATAAAAGGGGATACCTTTAAAGATTGGCTAGAGCTATGTATTTTTTTTTTCTGTAAGCTTGGAGTCTAAAATATAGATAATGGTGAAGGAATGCCACTTTATTCTAAATGACATTTCAAACTTCAGAATTCTCAGAAAGTCGACCGGTTAGATGGTGCACATGCCCCAGAGTTGACCAAAAAAGTCCAGCGACACGTGTCTAGCGGATCCTTTCCTCCTAGTACTCATGAGCATCTTAAAGAAGATCTCAATCTTCGCCTGAAAAAGTTGACTCACGCTGCCCCCTGCATGCTGTTCATGAAGGGAACACCTCAAGAACCACGCTGTGGTAAGAAGCTAATCCTGATGATGGGAACAGAACATCCCTGCCTGAGTGGATGTCGTGGATGTGTGGAATTGGGCGTGTCACTCATGCCTGTGTCATCATCACACAAGTCAGTGGTAGCTGTCAGTGTTTACTATATACTTGGAGGACATGGGGGCCGGAGGGGAGATCTTTGGGAATCACCAGGTTCAGGCTTTTTGTGTTTTATATCTGAGTTCTCAGCTATGAAGGTTGCTTACCTAGAGGCAGAGCTGGCAGGGATTAGGTTCCAGCTCTTTATCTGTCATATTGCTATCTCTGGCCTGTGTAATGTTTTTTTTTTTTAAAGATTTGTGTGTGAGAGAGGGCATGCACTTGTACGTGTGTGTGTGCGTGTGCATGTGTGTGTGCATGTGTGTGTGTGTGTCTGTGTGTCTTTGTGTATTAGCATAGCATGTAGGCAAAGAGGCCAGAAGAGGGCATTGTATTCTTTAGAGCTGCAAATAGAGGTGATTGGGAGCTACCCAGCATGGGTGCTGAGGCTGAAACTTGGCTCCTCTGCAAGGACAACGAGCACTCTTAACCTGAGCACTCTTAACCTGGGTCATAGCTCCAGCCCTTTAAGATAATTACTTATCTGTTTGTCTGTGAATGTAGATGCATGCCAGAGGAGGGCGTTGGGTGTTCTTTGTCAGTTTTCACCTGTTTCTTTGAGGCAAAGTGTCTGGAACCTACTGGGCTGGCAAGTCGTGTCTCTATCCTCTGGGAGCTGGAGCCACAGTTGTTTACTGGACGCTTGGCTTGTTAGGTACATGCTGGGATTCACCTCCAGTCCTTAGTGCCTGTGCAGCAGGTACCCTCAGCTCCTGAGCATCTCTGGCCTATGCAGTTTTGCTCTGAATGGTTTTCTTTCTTGGTAGCCTCCTTCTCATCTTTTTGTTCAGATTTAGTAATTTAAAAATTTGAGGGCTTTCATTAGGGCCTGGGCCTGCCCTGTGTCTTTTTGCTTTCCCTCTTGTGCTTACGTGATGGCATTTTTTACCCACTGCTGTCACTTCTGGTTGATAGCTGTTAGTGGATTAAAGATCACTGAATCTTGGCTTACAGGCACATGTACTTTCTGTACGTGAAGATGCTGGTAATTTTACCCTTAAATAAGTTTTGTAATTATTTGACCCCTCTGGTATTGAGCTTATGTAGTTTTCTTTTTACTGTGCCTACTACATTATTATGCTGCATAATTGAGTTTTTAATGCCTTTTGATGATTCTGTTGAGACTAAGGATATGTGTTTCGACTGCACTGGAGGGGATTTATTAAGATAGGTGGCAGTAAAGTTGGATATGCTCTTGATAGGATTACTGAATGTCCAGTGTGACCAGAAAGAGCCATGCTGCCTTTCTGAGTATGTTCAGGTTAAAGTCTTCCTCTGGTCAGGAGGCAGTCTACTTCTAACAGTAAAACATTGTGCTAAGTTCTATTAAAAAGATGAAGAAGTGATTCCTTTCTCTCAGTTCTGCCTGAAAGATTTCCCAGTAAAGCAATGACATGAAACAGACAGTTTTCACAGTGCTTTCTCGTTACTTTATTTTAGTGGAAGTTGGAACTGTTGCCATCTCTGGTGCTTAATGTAGTCTAGTAAAGGACTTACCTTCATTCTAGTTGGAAGGACGGTAAAAAGGCCTGCAAAATGTGTGCAAACCTATATGACAGGCTATACATACAAACCCAGAGTCAATCTAACCCAACTGTAACACTCTTTTCATCTTTTCTAATAACCTAGTAAAATTGGCAGGAGGCAAAATTGGCTGGGAAAGTGTTACCAGGCAGCAGGGAAGGAGGTTTGTGTCATTTACTGTGCTTCAGCCCTGCTCAGGAACTGGGTACAAGTCGGGTACCACCTTGGATTTCAGCAGGGAGCTAGCATGGGTAGGGTTAGTCTTGAAAGACCTTTCAGTCCAGGGGCTAATTGTTTAAATGTATTAATGACAAACATAGAAATAGTCATTTTAGGGGATTGGAGAGATGGCTTGGCGGCGGTTAAGAGCACTGACTGTTTTTCCAGAGGACCCTGGTTCAATTCCCAGCACCCACATGGCAGCTCACAACTTCTGTAACTCCAGTGTCAGGGAATCTGGCACCTTCACACCAATGCACATAAAATAATAAATCATAAAAAATTCTTCAAAAAGATAGTTATTTAAAAAAATTAACTTTTATGTTAGCATACATTAGACTGTGGTATCTTTCCCCCTCCTACATTATGTTAAGCTCCTTCCATTTCCAACTGGTTCTCCTTCCTTGCTGCTTTCACAGTGCCTGTACTTCATCTGTCTCTTTCCCACCCACTTAGAGCTCCTCCTTCGCTCCCTCCCTTCCCGGTATTGTGGCATTCCCCATGTGCACACAGATGTGCCTACAAATACACACATCAAATTTTAAATCTAGTTTGTGCAGACAAGGGAAAATGTGTGTTACTTGTCTTTCTGAATTTTGCTTATCTAGAAATAGTCTTTATTTCACTAAATCAAATTTATGACATAGTTCTTGAGTTTTTTATGTTGTGGCATTCAAAGTACAAATAGAATAAAAAGAAAATTTAAATATTTTAGAGCAATCTGAAAACAAGATTTTATAGACATTTAGATAATGAAAGAAAAAAGGTAAAGAGATTGCTTGATGCATAAGGTTTTAAACTGTTGTTTCTTCTGTTTGTAACTTTTCTAACAATCCCAGTAGGTACCTCTTTTCTGATATTTTGGTTTCTTGTTATGTGTCCACTTTCTTAGCATATAGAGCAAACGGATTATTGGAAGGTACTTAATAAAGTGTCCATGTTAGGTCACCTGGAAAGCCTTTGTGTGGGGACTGCCTGGCCACCTCCGTCTCTGGCTTTTGTGCTCACTGCCGTGCACTGTCTTCACCTCTCATCTTCTGTCTTTGGGGAACACAAGTGGTTTCACTTCTGGTTTTGTTTTCTGCGCCTGCTTAGTGTAGAACTGTGCTCCATATTGGCAGCCCAGTGAAGAGTGTAGGCTAGTCCTTCATGAAAACGTTGTTCATCTCTGAGCTCAAGAGGTCCTCTCATCTAGCAGAGATACTTTTTAGAGCACTCTGCCGTTAACACTGCTTTGCTCCTGGTTCAGCATCTGTTGTGGAATAAGAGCTACACTTGTATTTGAATCAATGGCTCTAGCCTTGCTTTGTGTTACCCAGAAAAACTCGAATAACATTTACACTGTATACCCAGGAAAGAGGGAAAGCTATCTCCAGAGCCTGTTTGTCCTATAACCAGTACAGGCCACAGCTCCACTTTCTGCTGTACTTGTAGGCTCTGTCTGCACAATTTATGTATGGTGATTTAAAAGCTGGTGTTGAGAGGGTCTCAGGGCACAGACCTGAGTTCCCTCTCTTCTGGCGTCTTATAAGGATAGGAAGAGAGCTCGCTTACCTTTAAAGAAGTTTCCTGAAGCACCGACGTCCTTCAGTGAGGTAATGAGGTTATTGGGGGACTCTTATAGCTGTTGCAGTTAAAGCTGGTAGGTGTTTGGCTGTGGGAGCTTCAACAGTAAGAGTCAGATGAAGGCACAAGTGCAGAAACACTCTTACGGTCTGTTTTAGGTAGTTATTAAATGTGGCAGTTAGGCTTATTACTCATGTCACGAGTGGAAATGACTGCAGATAGAAATGGTGATTTTGTGGTAAATGAGATTTTTTTTTTAACTTTTAAGTGCTTCTATTGCATGCATGCATTTTTCTTCAGGAGTGTATAAATATTTTGTTATTAGAATAAAGCCTTATTACTACTTTATCCTTAAGCATAACATTTCCAATCTGCCACTTTAACCCTTAAAAATGAAATCCTACCAATCAATCTTTCTAGTCTGCATGTAATTGCCTAAAGCCAAAATAAAGCCTTTTCTCAGCCAGTTACAGTAGAAACGAGCTAATATATTGGGAACAGAATAACCATCAGCAGCCAGCCGTTAGCTGTTTACTAATGAACTCCCAGATGAGTGAAAACATTCAGAAACGGTGTTTGACTTCAGGCTGTGCATGAACACCACACTTGAGTTGTAGGAAAAGCAGCCTGTGTGCTACACACTCATCCTAGTGCTTCCTCTCAAAAACTGCAGAGCCAGGAAACATCTGGGGCTCAGCTGGAGATCCATGTTTTAATAGGAAATGCACTTTTGGGTGACGTCAGATAAAACCATTGCAGGTCATCTTATACGGGATTTTATGATTTGATTGAAAATATTTGCTGATGTGAGGAAATCCTAGAGGGATTTTTAATTGGAAGAAGAGATTATGTTTCAGTGAATGAAAGAGTATGTTTCAAAGAATGGTGCTGTGAGAAAGGGGAAGGTGCTTCAGAGTTGGAGATGTTACTGGTGAGAGGTAGTGTCTGGAGGAAAAGTAACCATTTTTCAGCTTGGACTGATAGGTTCATAAGACTGATGCTCACACCCTTTCTTCAGGTTATTAAGACTTAATGCTTACACTCCTTCATTGTGAACACTTAACCAAAGTCTAATAAACTCTGGGGACATAAATTTGTCACTATAGTGTAGAAAAATCATCATAGTACATGCTGTAGGGAATGTAAATAATTATAGGAAAGCATCTATCAGGTTGTAACAGAAGCTGAGAAGGAATGGGGCCAATCTACAGATAGTTCATATGTACCAACAAAGATGACTTTACCATTTACTCTACGGTGCCCACTTCAGACCCAAAGAGAGCACTTGTGATTCCCATGATCCTGCTCAGAGGTGAAGATGAGAAGCACCCACAGAAGTGTGTGTATGGGCTCACGAGAGTGGAGTGAGGGCTACACTTGGGTCTCATTGTGATCAAGAGTGGTTAAAATAGCTGTCCTAGGTGTCCTGGTCAGTCCCTTAATGCAGAGGGAGGCGACAATAGAGGACTTTGTTCCCTGTCAGGGTTCTGCTCTTCTGCTAGTGCTGTGTCTCAGTTAAAGAGCAGCTTTGATAAGTACACACTCACTTTTCACTGCACTTATGCATGTTTATGTTAAATTCTCACTGTCTGAGGCTCTAGGTCAAATGAGGGGTTTTAGCATTTATTTTTCTCTTAACCTATCCAGTTATGCTGACTCAATCACTGTGCAGACGAGATGGGCATTTATGTCCCCTGGACACCTTGTGGTATGTGAGAGATGCTGAACTCTCTGATTTCCTTGTTCTGTTGCAGGTTTCAGCAAGCAGATGGTGGAAATCCTTCACAAACACAATATCCAGTTCAGCAGTTTTGATATCTTCTCAGATGAGGAAGTTCGACAGGGGCTCAAAACATACTCTAATTGGCCCACCTATCCTCAGCTCTATGTTTCTGGAGAGCTCATAGGAGGACTTGACATAATTAAGGTTAGATTCTTTGTAAAGACATCTTGTTTAGAGCACACTTTTCTAAAGTGTTCGTAATAAATTGAGCGCATGTATTTCTTACTGCACCTAAGGATTTACTAACGACCGCAGTTTTTCTGATAGGCATTTGTCAGTATTCTACATAGGGGTGGTCAGGGTGGTTTGTGTTCTAATAATGTCCTCCTTTCAGGAGCTGGAAGCATCAGAAGAACTAGATACAATTTGTCCCAAAGCTCCCAAGTTAGAGGAGAGGTAAGTACTAGAAAGCTGAGTCTGTAAATCCTGTTACTGCATTGTTCTTTCGGAGTTGACACCAAGCATTTGGTGGTTGTTTCTCAGTGCCTAGTCTTGGAAACTTGGGATGCTCTGAAATTGACTGGAAATGTTTTACCTCGGTTTATTGACTATGAAGAATATATTTGCTATTGCAGAAATGTCACTTTTAGTGGGTCCAGGGCACTATTTTGTTCCTGTGTTTGTATGTGAGCATAGCACGCTGAAGTGCCATGTTCTATCCTTGAGTGTGCTAAGCGTTGAATGGGAAAAGCTAGTTCAGAGTGCTTTCTCTAAGCCACAGTAACAAAACTCAGGCAGCCTCTGGGGCTGTGAAATCATCTCTCTTTTTTATGAGGGATCATAGTCTGCTCCAGAAGTTTTGTAGAAATGTTGCATTTTGATAGGGAGGGACTCGTGAAGGGGACTCTCTGTAATAAACATGAATTTATTAATTCATATTTTTATATTAATAATTAGTTAAAAGGAATTATCTTGAAATTCATTAGCCCATCACTGTTAGTTGGGGCTTGAGTTTATAAATTTTTTGCTATTTCACATTTTGAAAATTTCAACAAATATTTAATAAAAAACCATCATCTATACTTAATTCAGGTACTCTTTAGGAACAGTATTCCATGTATGTCATGCTGGCCCAGCCACTGGTGTGTGCCCTTTTCTTATGATGAGAGGGTAGTGTTTGTGGATACCACATGGGCCCCTTTTGTGGTCTTATTGTGGCCCATGTTGTCCTGGTCCCGAGGCTATGCTGCTCCCAGAGTAGGGCTCTTCATTTCATATTCCTGGATTGACTGGATACTGTACTTTTTCTCTCTGGCCTATTCTTGCTGCTGTTGCCTTGGCTTCATTTGATCTTCCCTAAAGTACTGCTTCTAACTCTCTTGTGCTTGAGGCACACACAGATGCTGGCTACGGCAGGAGAGAAAGCAGTGTGTGATATATTTTGGGAAGTAATTTGAAGGGCTCCTATCTAGCAGAATGACATGCATTCTGACAGAAACTTGTAGTATATGAACTGAGGTGGTTAGATCATTTCCTGAGTTGCCTGGGGTAGGTTTGTCCTGTTGAGGACCTGGAAGTGTGTCATGGTCTGTGTGATATGTTTACTTGACTGGCCTCAGTTTTATTCTACAAGGAAATTTTAGTCCGTGGTGCTTCCATAGCATGAGAGGAGTGAAGAAAAAATGTCCCTACAGCAATTTTCCCTAAAGACTTGTGACTAAACTTTGTTCCAGATGTGGGTGATTAACATTCCTGACAGCAAGTTTGAGCTTTTCTTTGCAGGTGGCATGTAAGGTATGAAGTGTCAAGTTAAGATGAGAACTGTGATTTTCAGCAGTTAGTGGTAGTTGGAGGGTTGAGATTTGCCTTCTTACCATTGTGGCCGGCAGCCCTGCTCTGGGATGAGGAGCATTATGTAGCATTATGATGGGAAAATGCTCACTGATCCATCTTGGGAACTTTAGATGGCTCAATATATAGCCCCCCCATCGAATAATTCCTTACTGAATTGGTTATTATTATTTTTTTAGTACTACAAGTTGATGGGCTTAAATTGCAACTTGAAGGAACATTCGTTGCCTTAAAAAGCCATATTATGTTTTACAGTGGCTCAGGGAGAGAATGAAATAAAGTGTCAGTGCTTTTGCTTGTTTAATACCACTCAAAGCTGTGAGCTGTCATCCTGCTAGCCCTCAAATATGCCTGCTACTTATGAAGCTGAGCAGAAGTGGTGTTTAATAATTGAGCTGAGCCATTTTATATCAATTTTCTCTCTTCAGGCTCAAAGTGCTGACCAATAAAGCTTCTGTGATGCTCTTTATGAAAGGAAACAAACAGGTAAGGAACTCAAAAATGGTTTTATTTGTAATTTCTTTTGATGTTAACATTTGCAGCAAGGGGACAGTTAAGTGTTTTTTTCTAGTTTAGCTAATGAAGCTGTAGTGGTTTCAGGAAGTTATCTGGGCCTTAATTGGTGCTTATGGAGATCAAACAGAGTAATCTCCATTTCACTTGACTTTATCATCAGCGTCTCAGCAGGGTGCCTTGCTTTCTGCTGCCAAACTTTGTCAGCTGAAGTGGTCAACACTGTGAGCACTTAGCTGATTCTCTCAATTGCTGTCCCAGTCCCCTTTGTTTGAGAGTGTGGACTGTGGGCAAATGTACTTCTCTGGTAGTCCTGAGGGTCTTGGTCTTAGGTCCTTAGAGTAAGAACTAAACCCTGACAGTGGTCCTTGTGCTCTGTGGTATCTCGTTGATGAGTAAAACTACCACAATTCTCATTCGTAATACGATGGTTCTTGTACTTTGATGGAAGTACATACTGAATTTTCATTAGTTTGATAAGTCCCCTTGCACTTATTAATTGGTGAAGAGCTGGCTCTCTTCTGGATTGGGATTAGTTTGGTAATTTTGAAAAGCTAGCCCTGCCATTTCTCTTGCATTTTACAGTTTTAACAGTTGAGTTTCAGCTCTTTAGCTTCAGGCAGGCAAAGCTATACAGTTTGTTTTCCCTCAGGATAAGGAGACTAAAGCTCAGAAGGGTGAGAGCCACCAGGGGTAGGTGATGCCGCAGAGCTCTTTGCCTTCCTTTGCCTTTTTGTGAACGGACCTAATGATGCCATAGGACAGGTTGCTTTAAGGCACCAATACCGGGAAGCCCATTAGTTAAAACAAGTACTAGTTAATATAGCTAGTGTGATGGAAGTAATATGGTGGACAATAAACAACTACTAGTTAATGTAACTAGTGTGATGGAAGTAATACGGAGGACAATATAATTTTAGCGCATTGGTACCACTGTGTTAGGACACAGACTCTGTCACTGGAACAGTACACTTACTAAAAATAAACATGATGTTAATTTGTAGTGATGATGAAGCAGTACTCTTGCTTTATTATTTTGGAAGCCGACTTTCATTCTCTACATTTCTTGTGCTGTCCAAGGAGAATTTGCATTTCTTGGAAATGGTGTCCTGGGAGCTTTTAAGATGTTGTGTATTGTCTGTCAGGCTTCTTTCCCAAGACAGCTGGGGCTTGGGGAATCTGTGGCCTGAAAAACATCATAGGATCTCAGTCACTTCAAATGAGTTGATACCCCAACGCAAAGATAAGTTTAAAAGATGTGACTGAAGGTTCCTGGGATGTGAAAACAATTAGTTATTGTTACTCACTTGACTATGTTCTATCACTTTGCATAAAGCAAGGAAAGAGTCTAGGTGAGTCTGTATAGACGAACTGGGTTTGACTTTTTTAAGCTGTTACATGTTCCACATCTTACAAAGTTAAAGCCAGAGTCAGTCTAATCTGTAGGCTGTTTGGGATGGTAGCAGCCTGGGCTAGCACTTGAGAGGGAACAGAACAAGCATGGGAGCGGGGTAAGCACAGTGGCTGGGGTGCTGGCTTGAGCATTTCACTGCAGCTACACTTACTGGGTCTGTGAAAAAATGCACAATGTACTTTTCTTTATATATATAATTTAGGAAGCAAAATGTGGATTCAGCAAACAAATTCTGGAAATACTGAATAGTACTGGGTATGTAAATCTTGTTTTCAAATAGTATACATAAAAAAATTTCAGCTTTTTAGTTCCGCAGCTGATACTTTGCAGTCTTAATGTCAAAACCTATTTGCATAGTATTTATTTATTGGCATATATTGTCTTATTTTTTTATAGTTTTCTTTTTTAAAATTAACTTAGGCCAAAGTGGAATTTTCTGGCCCTTGTTCTCACCATGCATAAAGACATACAGAGAGATATTCATATATTCTTAATGTTATTTAGGAGCCTGTGTTTTCAGGGCTTAAGAGTTGGCTCAGTGATTATGTGTCTATTGCTCTTGCAGAAGATAGAAGTTGGTTTTCCAGCATTTAAACCAGGCATCTCACAGCTGCCTATAATAACTGGGGGATATGAGGCCTCTGGTCTCCTTTGCCTGGAATAGGGGGAGCTGTTGAAGTCTTTGCTCCTGTGGTGGAGCACCTGGGATGGCTGCCAGGTGGAGATTCCCCAATGATTTTTGTGGTTAAAACCAACCCACCTATGTGGAGATATTTAGCGCGTGTTCTTTTGGATTTTTCAACCGTTTTATTTCCCATTTCATGATTGCTTCTTTTCAAATTGCAGTATGTATTCTGGTCATACTTTGAGTAGATAACCTGTTCTCTGAAGTTGCAGATTTGGAGCAGAATTGAAGGCAGTTAAGCAACACAGTCTGAATATAACCTTTAAAACAAAATGGCTCTTGTTTCTTAAGAAACACTGGGGGGCAAGTGAGGTGACTTAGAGGGTAAAGGTGCTTGTCCCTATGACTGATGACCTGAACTTGACCTCTGGGACCTGAATAGGAGAAGGAGGGAACTGACTCCTGCAAGTTGTCCTCTGACCTCCACACAAGTGCCTTGGCCTTCCACTCTTCCCATAAGAGAATTTTGGCAGCTCCTGCTGTAGCTAGTTTTGTCCATCAAAGACTAGTAATTTTGTCTTACAACTACAAGCCCAATGATAGTCATTCATGTTGCTTTAAGTAAAGTTTTGTTAGCAGGAAATGCTTTCCTTGACCATATTAAAAATACTAGGTAGGCTTTATGTCTTTTGTTTAAAATGAATGCCTGTTAAAAACCTTTCTCCCTTTTTCAGGGTTGAATATGAAACTTTCGATATACTGGAGGATGAAGAAGTGAGTTCTGGGTTCTCTGTTTCCTTCCGTGTTTACTTTCAGTCACAGGGTCTGGTGGAAAGACTCACTTCAGGAATCCTGTTGTTTCTCTAGGTGCGGCAGGGATTAAAAACATTCTCAAACTGGCCAACCTACCCTCAGCTGTATGTGAGAGGGGATCTTGTTGGAGGATTGGATATTGTTAAGGTAAATGCTTTTCATTGTGTTCTCAAAAACTGAAAAATTTGATGTTTAAGCATCCAGTCTCAGTGTTGTCTGGCTCTGTTCTCCAGTCTCACGTTCACCATCCTCTGTGTATGTACCTTAGTGTCTCGTGCTTACTCCTGCTCTGAGCTGTTGTCAAATCCTTCAAATGCTGCCAGTGAGAGCTAAACTCTAGCTGAAAGTCCGGATGAACTCAGGACGCTGCCATGCTAACTGTATCACAGCTTTCTTCCCTATTTTCTTGCCTGTCAACCATCTTTACCTGGTTTCCCAACTTGAGATTTTCTTCCATAATTGAATCTTTTCTTCCTCCATCCTTCAGGGTCCAACTTCCTGGTAAATGTGTACATTTTTCCTGCCAGAAACATTTCTCTGCCTCAAAATTCTTACACTCCTTCATTTTTTGTTATTGTAATTGTTTCTCTGGGCCATTTTCCTTTTTCCTTAATCTGCCAAAGGTCCAAGAGTGAGGATGAGGACTGGGAGGCTGAGGCAAGAGTCTCTTTGCTCCTGCGCCATAGTTGCAGGCCACTTTTGCCAAGTGACAGGTCTCTGTTTGCTATTAGAGTGTAATTCTGTCTAAGGCAGGCACTGTATGTTACGTGCTTCTTATTTTGCTGTTGAGACAAGGTCTCAAACTGTAGTCCAGGCTGCCTTTAAGCTCCTTCCGTAGACCAGGCTGACCTCGTAGCAGTATTTCTACCTGTCTTGGTCTTCCTAGTTTTATAGTGTAAGAATATGGCCACAGCCGGGCGTTGGTGGTGCATGCCTTTAATCCCAGCACTCGGGAGGCAGAGACAGGCGAATCTCTGTGAGTTCGAGACCAGCCTGGTCTACAGAGCTAGTTCCAGGACAGGCTCCAAAAGCCGCAGAGAAACCCTGTCTCGAAAAACAAAAAAATAAAAGAATATGGCCACATTGAAAGCTTGCAGGTTTAGCTAAGTGTCAGATATGGTAAAAACTTGTTGCTTAGATACTTTTTTCTTTTTTCATGACCATATACTCACGAATGCCTGTTTTTCTTTTTTTTAATTCTTAGGAACTGAAAGACAATGGTGAATTACTGCCTATATTGAAAGGAGAAAATTAGTAAATGTTAAGCATGGTGTTCACAGATTGCAAGTATTTAATTACAGCGGACAGCTGATGATTTGTCCTGAGAAGTGGACTAGGAGTAGAAGTGCATCTCACCCAGCTATGCTCTGTGCGTTTCACAAAGTCGTACTGAAGAAACACGTTACATTTTCATGAAACATAGAAGGCAATAAACAGATTCAGCTAAAAATGGTCTGTGTAGAGTGTGTTTTCATAGTGGTAGAATGTTTGTAATGTAGTCACGGTCGTGAATTCCTTTCACTCTCTCTCTTAACACATGGGCCTCTTGTAGCAATTAGGAAAGCTCATCAGGAAAGGAGGGCCTCTCCCAAGCAGTGTGCAGTAGAGCTTAGAGAACTCCTGTGCCAGCCCAATGGCTCCCCTCACTGGCCAGAGAGCTCTTCACAGTCTTGGAAAATGCAACAAAAGGCTTACTACTCTGCTGACAGCGATGATGTTTATCAAGACCATCTTCAGAAAGCCAGAATACCTTCGTCCCATCATCCATTAGAAGGAGTGGTAGTGACCCAGAGCGAGGAAGCACCTTTCTGTCCTAAAGGATGCAGGTTATTTTGATCATTGCAGTGAGCATACTAATTATACCTTCTGATAGGTAGAGAATATTCTAAGAGCAATAATAATTTTTATTTTTATTTTTTATTTTTTTTGATTTTTTGAGACAGGGTTTCTCCGTAGCTTTTTGGTTCCTGTCCTGGAACTAGCTCTTGTAGACCAGGCTGGCCTCGAACTCACAGAGATCCGCCTGCCTCTGCCTCCCAAGTGCTGGGATTAAAGGCGTGCGCCACCACCGCCCGGCTTGAGCAATGATAATTTTAAATATTTTTTTCTACCCTGACTTTACATATATGAGAAACACTTGTCTTATGCTTTGCTGGCACAAGCCTCCCATAGTATTTCTGAATTCACAGCTGTGGAATCTGGGTGTTTGGTTCCTGTGGGATGTTCTCGAACCATCAGCCTGCTGATCTGGGCTATGAGCACTGTGTGGAAGGAAGGGGGGTGTGTCTAGTAACTGGGGCAAGCAGAGCCAGGGAGGGAGTACAGACCCCACCTCTCCAGAGCTCTCAAGCTGCCTGGTGTAAGGTGGAGGGATAGAAGAGGGTGGGCCTGACTTCCTGGAAAACAAGGTTCTTCATTTCCACTTAAATGGAGATCATTGTATAAGTAAAACTTAAATGCAGATAGGTGTGATTATCTCTCATTCTTCCCAACGTGTGGCTTTCTGTGTGGAAGTATGGCTATATTAGTAACTTTTCCTTGACTGAGTTAAACACTAGTGACCGAGGCGTTTTACAGGAGAGGGTTTCTTTGGGCAGGGAGATGTGGTAGTAATAGGCATGGCGTATGGAGCAAAGCTGACGACATCTTGAATCTTAAGCATGAAGCAGAGAGAGAGAGAGAGAGGGCTTAAATGATGCAAGCCTTAAGTTCCCAAAGCCCCACCCCAGTGATACAGTCCTCCGACAAGACCACCTAAACCCCCAAAGAACACCATCACCTGGGGTGAAGTGTTAAAGCTGGAGACGATATGGACATTTCTTATTCAAACCATCTGCAGGAAGGCTGGTTTTCTTAGCCTCTCAAGCTGAACTTACTTTACACGCTTTTATGACTTTTTCTTTATCTACAAATACCCCTTGTCCTATTCCAACACAGCATTTATCCTTACATTATCCTAAGGGTCCTAGTTTCATCTCCGTTACGATGATAGATCACTTTGACAAAAAGTGACTCGGGGAAATGGTTTATTTGGCTTACAGTACACAGCCAAGCATTGTAGGGAAGTCAGGGCAGGAGCTTGAAGCAAGCAGCAAGAACAGCGAGAATGCATGCGCACATGCCTGTGGCTTTTACACATACAGTGCCCAGTTTGTGGAATGGTGCCATTCATAGTGGCCCAGGTCTAATTAAGACAGTCTCTTGCACACGTGCCTAAAGGCCAGCCTGGCCTGGAAAATCTTCAGGTAGATTTTTCTTAGGTGATTATAGATTATGTCAAGGTGACAAGACTAAACAATAAAAGTAGTGTTCCCCCACATTGAAATGCGTAACTTGACATAAGTAACAAAGCCAGTTTAAGTATATTTTTATTTGATCATGTTTGTCCTCCACTTTTCTCCCCAACTCCTCCCAGACCTTTACCCATCCTCCCTACCTCCTCCTTTGTGTCCTATTTATTCCCTTCCTCCTTCCCTTCTCCTTTCCCTCCCTCCCTCCCTCCATCCCTGCCTTCCTCCATCCCTGCCTTCCTCCATCCCTCCCTCCCTCCCTCCCTCCATCCCTCCCTTCATCCTTCCCTTCCTCCATCCCTGCCTTCCTCCGTCCCTGCCTTCCTCCATCCTTGCCTTCCTCCATCCCTCCCTTCATCCCTCATTCCTGCCTTCCTCCCTCCCTCCATCCCTCCCTTCATCCTTCCCTTCCTCCATCCCTGCCTTCCTTCATCCCTGCCTTCCTCCATCCCTGCCTTCCTCCATCCCTCCCTTCCTCCATCCCTGCCTTCATCCCTCCCTCCCTCCATCCCTCCCTTCATCCTTCCCTTCCTCCATCCCTGCCTTCCTCCATCCCTGCCTTCCTTCATCCCTGCCTTCCTCCATCCCTGCCTTCCTCCATCCCTCCCTCCATCCCTCCCTTCCTCCGTCCCTGCCTTCCTCCATCCCTGCCTTCCTCCATCCCTTCATCCCTCCCTTCCTCCATCCCTGCCTTCATCCCTGCCTTCCTCCATCCCTGCCTTCCTCCATCCCTGCCTTCCTCCATCCCTTCATCCTTCCCTTCCTCCATCCCTGCCTCCCTCCATCCCTCCGTTCCTCCATCCCTGCCTTCCTCCATCCCTGCCTTCCTTATTATTTTATCCTAGTTTTAGTCTCTTAAATTCTGTTATTTGCTCTCTTGACTCCAGGGTAAGTGAGGGTAACAATGAGGCAGGGAGCCTTGGGGTCAAGAGATCTTGGCTATCATAGATACATTTGGAAGTAAATTGGGGTCCAGTTAAACTTTCTAACAAAGTTTGTGAAGAGGCTGAAACCAGCCCGCTTTTGCAGAAATCTTGTCACAGTTGAAGTCCCTTGCTAGAGGCAGCTTTATTTCAGCCTCAGCAGCATCCGCTCACGTCCAGAGGACAGGCTGCAGTGTTGTCTGAAGTTTGATTGGGCGCCTGTTGGAGGAGACTTCCAAGCGTGTGCTGTGTCGAATTGAGCAAGTTTGAATATGTCTTGGGGAAGCCAGTCTCTAGGGAGCGGTTCTAGGTGGATCTGATATGGTTGGCTTCTGCGACCTCCAGGGTGTGAGGTGGGATTCATGTATCGAGGATGAGAGTGAAATGAGGTCTGGAGGTACCGAGGACGGCCAGCACTGAGTGGCCCTTAACAGAGACTCATGCCACCCTGGCTTAATTTACCTGTCACCAGGGAAACCAGTTCTCCCATGAGCAGGTTTCTCCTAGAAGGTGCTGGGTAAGTAGGAATTAGAGGGCTTCACACTAACTATTGGTCAGTCAGTGTGGTTATGTCTGACAATAACATCCTTGATAGAGAAGGGTTCTTAGGAATTTGTGTCTACTTCAGGAGATAAGCCTGTAGGAATGGATTTTGTTGTGAAATGTATAACTATGTAAAGATGTGTTACACTTGTTCATGCTGTGGAATATTACTTTTAACTGTGTAAAGGTGTGTTAACATTTGTTTAATTATGAAAATATATGTTGCTGGTTCACCTGTCCTGCCTAAGGCACCTGACCAGCCAAAAGCTAAGCAGAAGAGGGATAGGTGGGGCTGGCAGTCGGATAGAATAAATAGGGGAAATTAGGCTCAAAAGAAGTGTGAAGAGATCAAGGAGAAGGGGAGGGGCACTCCCTGGGCCAGAAGCCAGACAGCTGTTGGCCAGCCAGTTGTGAGAAGCAGTGAAAGTAAGATACACAGAAGGGGGGAAAAGTAAAAAGAAACAGGTTAATTTTAAAAAGTTAGCCAGAAACGAACATAAGCTAGGCCGAGCATTCATAACTAATAAGTCTTCCATGTTATATTTGGGAGCAGGTTGGTAGCTAAAAGAAAAAGCCTGATATAGACTTTCCCCCAAACTCTACTTTTTGTAATAATTGGGGAGGTGAGCTGTGGGGTAGGAAGGCTCAAGGCAATGAAAGCAAATCTTGGTGGTGAGGTTTTCCTTTGTAGTTGGGGGACACTAACTGCTGGAGTGTGCAGCCATAGGGGAGGGCTCAACTTTCTGTGTAGTGTAATTCACAAACTTGAACCCCATCTCTGGCAAAGGTGTGTGTTAAGTTACTCATGGCCTTTCCGAAGTTCTTGCTCTTGTCCCTTTTTAGCTTTCAGAGACATTTGTCCCGCTCTAAGGTCATGGTTGGATTGATCTTGTTCTGCCTGTTGCTGAATGTGTGGATGGGCCCTGTGCTCAGTTACTGCCCTGGTTACTGTGACAGAGAACCTGACAGAAAGCGCTTCCATCAAGATGGGGAAGGCAGGCACCAGCAGACAGGAAGCAGGGAGAGATGCATGCTGGTGCTCACCTGGCTAGATGGCTTGCTGGCCTCCCTCCCTCCCTCCCTTCCCTCCCTCCATCCCTCCCTCCTTTCCTCCCTCCCTCCCCTCTTCCTCCTTCTCCCCCTTCTCTCTCTTTCACTCTCTTCCCTCCCTCCTTGCCTCCCTCCCTTCCTGTTGTTTTGTTCTTTTTCAAGACTGGGTTTCTCTGTGTAACAGCTCTCGTTGTCCTGGAACTTGCTCTGTATACCAGGCTGGCCTCAAACAGAAATCCACCTGCCTCTGCCTCCTGAGTGCTGGGATTAAAGTAGTGCACCACCCCTGCCCGGCATTTTCTTTTTAATCAGTTTGAGAGCTCAGCCTACAGTATGCTGTGGTCCACATTCAGGGTTAAACCTTCTGGAAACACTTTTACAGATATACTCGGAGTTGTATCCCATAGATAATTTCAAATCCAGTCAGGTTGACAGGGTGAACCCCATAGGGGCCAATGTTGAAATAACCAGGTGCGGCAACTTGAAGTTTCTGAGGTGTGTGGTACGGTAGACCTTCAGAACTGGCCTTCAGTTCCAGGTGATAGCTCCTCATCATCTCCTGTCTCCGTTTTCAAGTCCCATAGCCTTGACTTCTTAAGAGGTAAAACTCATTGGTATTTTCAGTCTTTACGAAAATGCTTATTTAATCCTACTGAGAAGTTTGAAGTTGAGATTGATTTTCTTTTTTTTTTTTAAATAGCAAACATTTCTTTTTAGTTTGTCATTTAATAACTAAATTATTTAAGTGACTTCTCAGTGCTTTGCCCCAAATGGGCAACTCTTCCAAGGCTCAGGGAACACTCCAGAAGAGGGTGTGGAAGTCCTAGGAACTGAAAGCTATTGCAACCAGGAGGGTAGGAGGTGAGGCAATGGGAAGAAGGGTCGGGGGAGGAGAGAATGGTGCAGTGGATGTGAACAATACTGCCAAGAGTCAGATGATCATTCTCTAGGGAATCCGTCTCCCAAACAGTGGAACCTGTTAAAAGTACGTGGTTCATGCAGCGGTGCACATACAGCACCTGTTCTGACAGCTGAAGTTGATGCTCAGAGTTTGAGATTGGTTGGTCTTTGAGTCACACGTGTAATCTGGACACTCAGAGGTGTGGGCAGAAGGATGGAAGCAATTCAGAGTTAGCCCAAGATAGAGGAGACCTTATCTCAAAGGGTTAAACAACAAGAACATCATCAACAACAACAGCTTAAGGGAGGGCACAGGACTTAAGAGCACACACAGTTCTCACAGAGGGCCTTACTTTGATTCCCAGTATCCACGTGAGGCGCATGGTTCCTCTGGGGGTAACTGTGCATAACCATACACAAACACTCTCGCGCGCGCGCACGCGCACACACACACACACACACACACACACACACACACACACACACTTAAAAAATTCAGCTGGGTGGTGGTGGCGCACACCTTTAATCTCAGCACTTGGGAGGTTGGGAGGTAGAGGCAGGGGGATCTCTGTGAGTTTGAGACCAGCCTGGTGTATAAGAGCTAGTTCCAGGACAGGCTCCTAGTATGGGAGGTCCTTCTGTATATGTGTTGCGTTTATTGATTAATGAATAAAGAAGCTGGCTTGGCCTGTGAGAGGGCAGAGTAGAGCTAGGCGGGGGGAAAACTAAAAATGCTGGGAGAAAGAAGGTGGAGTCTGAAGATGCCATGGAGCCACCAGAGGAGAAAGACGCAAGCCACCAGCCGGAACCTTGCTGGTAGGCCACAAGCCTCGTGGTAAAAAATAAAATAATAGAAATGGGTTAATTTAAGAGATAAGAGTGAGCTAGAAATACGCATTAGCGAATAGGCCAAGCAGTGTTGTAATTAATACAGTTTCTGTGTGATAATTTTGGTTCTGGGCAGCCTGGAACAAACAAGTGGCCTCCTTACAACAGACTCCAAAGCTACAGAGAAACCCTGTCTCAAAACAAACAAACAAAGACAAAAAAAAAAAGACAAATTCTAAAAAAGGCAAACAGACCTACCCTCCCCCCAAATATTTAATATTTCAACATGAAACAAGATTCCATTTCTGATTAAGTTTTAAAATAGTTTTTTTTTTTTTGAAAATTGACAACTGGTACTTGTTACCAAATCCGAACACTTCTGAGAAGAGCTGACTTAGTTCTCTGCAAACACGTCCCCTGTTATTGCGCATACCTGGTGCCAGTGGTAACAGTGGCCCCGCTGAAGCAGCCAAGTGCTGTGCCCTTCTCCACCATGTGCGGCTTTAAAGAGTACTCTTCAGGGCTGCCGCATAGTCACAGATGTTCAGATGTGAAGGACTTCAGGTAAGCTGGTTTTAGGGACTTTAACGGTCACCATGGACCCCTTGTCCCAAGCCTGGTACCCCTGCAGGAGGAAATATTGTAAGCTCCTCTGCAAGGGTGGGGAGCTGTGAATTTTTTCTTTAGATTTATTTATTATATGTGCATACATGTTTTGTCTACATGCGTATCTGTGTACCAAGTATGTGCTTGGTGCCCGTGGAGGCTAGAAGAGGGTGTCAGATTCCCTGGAACTGGAGGTAGGGATGCTTGTGAACCTGAGCCATCATTTGGGTGCTCAGGTCCTCTGCAGGAGCACAAGTGTTCTCAGCTGCTGAACCGTCTTCTCCAGCACCCTACTTACTATGTTTTTAATACAGAGAGCCCAGGCTGGGGCAGGATAATCTTACTGGTGGTTCTCTCTTGCCTTAGTCTCCTGTGTGTGCCATCAGGTCTGGTGGAAGCTGCTATTCAAACCAGGCAGCTGATGTCCAGCCCTGGGCTATGCCCGAAGCACGGTACATTCTATAGGAGAGCTGTGCCATCTAGGGGAGATGGCACAGCCCCTGGGTTTTCGATACTGGTGTGCGTGTTTAACCCGAGTGGAGTGGCCTTTCAAAAGCTCCATGACTTGGCATATTCTGACTCTAAACGTCCTCTTTAATGTTGCCCCACTTTCATCTGAATGGCTACCGGTGGTTAATTATTAAGCACACTTAATAGTACTTTAAAGCATCCCACGTTTGAGGAAGTTGCAGTTCCCCCATATGGACACTAGAGGGGGAGCTTGCCTGGCTGATGGCCATGGAGCCAAGGTCAGGTCTGAGTGTTCTTAGTGCAAACTTCAGCTCTGGACCTGGGCTTGGGAGATCTTGTCTGAGAAGAGGTGAGAACTGTTAATTGTGGGCATTAAACTAATTTTTATGCTATCAAGCCCAAAGCAATCTCCATCGCATGCTGAAAAGCTAAAAGGAATTTGGATGCCCTCAGAACCCCACCGTCTATCCCCCACACTCCCATTTAAAAATGTTCTTTTTCTGTTTTATTGAGGCAGTGTCTCCCTCTGTAGCTGTGCCTGCTAGTCATGTCAGAAGGGTTTTGCTCACAAATGATGAGCTCCTGGAATACAAGGTGTACACCTTGCGGAAGAGGACCGTGGGGTCCAGGCTGGTCTTGGACGAAAGCCTGAACTTGGAGATGGTGGCTACAGTTTCCAGGGTAGCCTCGCCCCAGTGTTCTGTCCCTGTGCGCACTTTATGGCCCAGAGAGTAGATGCACTTGGACAAAGAAGAGGGCATGTGGGGCACTCTGGGAACTGATGGTGGTGCCTGTCCCTCCGGCTACCTGCTGAGACCCAGTGCCTGGACTTCCCTGGAGTTCCTTCCTCTTCAGGGTCGTTCTTGTCCACTTCCTGGGCAGGAGCCTCTGACTCCAGTGGGGCTGCGTGCAGGCCCTGCAGTGTGAACGGTGGGTCTCTCGCTCAGGAAGAAGGGAGGAAATGTTTCTAAAGGCGGTATGAAACAGTGTTCTCTTCTGGCGCCCTCCCCACTTATGGTTCTGGTTGGATGTAGTGTTGTGAATAAGGACAAAGTCACGTGCACGGGTGAACACAGTAAGTTAAACACAAGCACAACAATGTTTAACTTGTGTAGTAATAGGAGCAGCGGGCTGCATCCCCAGCACCCCGGCCGCCCACACGGCTAGCTTTACCCGAAATAATTACACGGAAACTGTATTCTTTTAAACACCGCTTGGCCCATTTCTATCTAGCCTCTTCTTGGCTAACTCTCGCACCTGGACTAGCCCATTTCTAGTGTAGCCCACGAGGTGGCTTACCAGGGAGATTCTAGCCTACGTCCATCCTGGGTCGGAGCTTCATCGCGTGTGCCTCAGAGAGCAGAGCTCTCGCGTCCACCCTGGAGATGGGAGCACGGCGTCTCTCTGAGGCGTCTGCTCCCGAGAGGAGAGCTGTCGAGTCTGAGCTCACTTCCTCTTCCTCCCAGCATTCTGTTCTGTTTACTCCACCCACCTGTGTTCTAACCTATGAGGGCCAGCCAAGCAGTTTCTTTATTTTTTTTTAACCAATGAAATCAACAGATTGATATATGACACTCCCACATCAAACTTGTGTCGCGTTTGTCTAGCATAACCTCCATGGGAATGGTGGGGACACTGCCCAAGGTGGGTTTTCACTTGGTCTGCATTTTCTTGTCACACTCTTCCTTTGGTGCGGAAGGAGTCGAGCATGGACTATAAGTGGGTGGGTAGCTTCCAGGCGCTATGCAGAAGGGACGGGTTGGTTTAGACAAGGTATGCATCTCAGTTATGTGGTTGGCTCCGGGGATGCTCTGTGCAGTATCTTTCTGACTTGATAGGGGGACGTGGTTGCTGGGCTGGCACTTGGTCCGCGGTGTGGCGTGCTGTCCTCTCACATCCTCTGACTGCCATTGTCTCTGCCCCTGGAGAACTGCAGCGGTCTCTTGCAAGATACACAAGTGGGCAGTTGGCTCTTGACATCCTAGGGGTGGGGCAACGGGGTGGTTAGGGCATCCGTGGTCATTTCTCAGCTACACTGCGAGCTGTGTAACCTTGCCGGGTCTTGCTCCCTTGCTTGCATCCTGGTCTACTAGAATCCTGCTCTTGGGCGTGTGCCCACTGCCGTCAAGGAAGTGACGCTCATGAGCGTGCCGCTCCGCCTCACTGTAGGACAGGGGGTTGGAGATGATGGCGGCGGAGTCCTCTGAGTGCCCGCTGGGTGCTGTCCAGGCTGTAGGCAGAGGCGGTCTTGCTTCTCCATCCTGAGGATTGTCCAGCCTGCTGGGCTGTTCTTACTAGCCCTACCTGCAGTCTGCTAAGTTTGATTATGGGCTCATGGAGGAGTCTGCACTGGACTGACCGTCAGTGCCACTGGTCGTGAGCCTTGTTCAGCAACCATTCCTCCCAGAGCACACAATCCTCTTATGGTTGCCACATCAGCCGGCATACGCATGGTGTCAGGCAGTGACCGGAGTACTGGGTTTAACAGAAGTCACTGCCTTTTCAATCCCATTTTGGAGGGGAAACAGGTTAAACAAGTTGCTCAAGGCCATGGTACTTGGCATCTCTGGGAATTGGCCCTAGATCTCAGGCCATGCATGCCTCCAATGGCCCTCCTATTCCCCCAGGATATGGAGTTAGAGTTCAGTTGTGCAGCTTGGGAGGGAGGACAGTCGCAACCCCCAAGGATCGGGGTCAGTGCTAGGTAGAGGGCGAGAGGGGCTGGGTCCTCTTCATTTGCATAAGAGAAGCCAAAGATAAGGTAATTACGTAGGGTGGAACACACTCTTCTAGCAACCAGAGAAGCAGGTTTGAGTTCCCAAACACAGAAACAGAACAGTTGCTCCATGTCCAGTCACCCTGACAGCCACCAATGGAATTAGGGTGCCCAGAGCCTTTGGGTGTTGTTATTCCCCCCAGGCAGACTGCCACCTCCTTGGCACTTTGATCTGTCCTCTTCCCCTCAAGAGCTCTGCTGTACACAGGGGTGGAGAAACAGCCTGCAGAAACCAGCATTGTTGTAGGCTTTGGAGGTCTTTGGAGAAGAATGCAGGCCCCGTTAACACCTGCTCCTGGGAACTTATTAAGTTGGGGATGATGCCCCTTTGAAAGTCCCCAGTCTGTAGGATCCTTGATGGTCCAGGGTTTGCCACTTGCTTCCTCTGTGTCTGTTTAGGGACTGTACAGTTCCAATTCTAGCCAGGTTCTGAGATGTCAGCGTCAGGATAAGGTTGGACCTGACCTGGCTGAGTGGGACCCATCCTTGACTGCTGGAGGCTCCCAGTGTCGGGTCATGGCTTGGGCCACTCCCCAAACCCAAGACTGGTAATGATGAGCCATCCTGGGGTTCCTGTGCTAATTCAGCTTCTCTGCCTCTGAGATTCGGCTGAGGCCGCTTGTGACTTTGCAGGAACTAGCTTGTTCCTCAGTATCTGGTCACCACTGAACTCAGAATCAGCGCCTGGCTATTGGAGGCTGCTGCAGGTGATGACCGTGTGCGACCACACGAGGGCGCTGCGCACCGCGGGTCGATCAGCTGTGCCACCTGTAGGGGCGGCCCTTGGGCACCAGGGGGCGCGCGAGGACCGAGGAGAGCTCCGCACGGGCTGGAAAAACCCCGTTCCGCCTCCTCCTCCCTCACATCTCCCCCCACCCCCCCTCCCCGCGTCTCCCGCCTTTCCTGTGCACGCTCGTGTTCTGAACTCTTACTTCCTTTTCCCTTTTACAGATCAAGAGTGTAGAAGGTTGAGGATGTTTTTCTGGGGATTAGAGTTCACAGACCTGTGTGGCTGTCGCCTGTCGCCCGCCCTGTAGCTTGTTAGAATATTATTAGAGCTGAGCTCTGTGACCTCCATCCCTTGGTCTTTGTGAGCCTCTTAGATGGCGCTGCTGACCGTGAACCCTGTAGGTGTCAGCATCAGTCTGGTGGAGTGAAGCCTACCTGCTGGATAGCCATCAGTCTAGCCTAGGCTATATGGTACTCTTGGAACAGGTGTACTCTTGGCACACCCCACCCCCACTCCCCTGCTCTACCTCACGGAGGGCGTACCATAGAGTAAGGAACTGTTTTCATTGCACCATGAGACCTGACCTAATGCCCCCATGATCTGTCACGGCCTAAAGACGCTTGTCAGGTGTGTCCAGAGTGACGGGACCTTCTTCTTTCCCTGCCATACTGTTTGGAAGTCAGAAACAGCCCACACCTGAGGGGCATAAAACTTATCTGGGCTGCAGTTCAAAAATTTTTGAATATTTGTCCTTTTCCCCAGCTTGCACATTTGTCTATCCATTCGCTCACATCAGGGTGTACTTATAGGTATTTTTATACCTGCTATGGAATTCTGCTCTCTGGTCTTCACTTGGTCTTAACATCAGTACAGCTGCAATTACCTGCACAAGACCCTAGGCCACTAATATTCTCTCAGTGGGTGGGACTGATGAGACGTGGCTCCCGGGGCTGTGCTTGTGAGCAGGATGTAACTGACCAACATTTGGGAGCTCTCTTCTTCAGAGGTCTAGTTGCTCATAAGTTGTCCATGTTTCCTGTAAGTAACTTTGATTAAACATAATGATTAGTTAAGCTAGACTTTGGTGACATCGTTTCTTTGTTGTTGGTGCCCTGACTGGAGCACATCTCTCCAGGAAAGGTTTAGCAACATTGCCCAAGGGAAGGAGGGGCGTGGTCATAGGCACGTGGGAGAGGCATTTCTCTCCTCTCTCTCTCTCTCTCTCTCTCTCTCTCTCTCTCTCTCTCTCTCTCTCTCTCTCTGTGTGTGTGTGTCTTCTCTTTCCCTGTGGGTGTGTGGGTATGTGGGTGTGTGTGTCCATGTCCCAATTTTTGTCAGTTTGAAATGCCAGGAGAAAAAAAAACCAACATTGGCTTGTTGGCTTAAGATAAACACTGTGGCCCAAACAAGCTGGGGATGGTCACTCACCATAGCCCCTGCGCTGTAGTAGGAAGGGTTGGGCCTGGATGGCCTGTTTTCTCTGGTTTTATCTGTTCCCAGTCCTGGTTCTGTTCTCTGTTCTAATGGCTGTGATTGTGTCAAGAGTTCCTGGGACACAGGTGTGGCTGTTATCATTTATAAAGAGGTGGTGGAGGACCAGTCCCACGAGGCATGGTGGCAGGTCACCCGAGGCTTCTGAGGGTCCCCTGGCAGGTGGCCCGAGGCTAGGCAGGAGACAGATAGGCCATGCAGTGAGAGCTGGGTATAGAGTTTATTTTAGTGGGCTATGGAGGGAGAAGAGAAGAGCTGGGAGGAGAGAGAGAGACAGAAAGAGAGAGAGAGAGAGAGGCAGAAGCTGCCTCTCTAGAAGAAGGGGGGAATCAAGGGGGAGGGGGATGTGGAAGGGTGAGGGGGGAGGTTGGGAGTGGGCGGAGCTTGTCTCTTAAAGGGTCAGGGTACCCAGGTGACAGACCAGGCCAGCAGATTACAGTGGCTCCTGTTGGCATCATCTATCAGTCCCAGCCAGTGCTCCTGCTCAGCTGACCGATCTTTGCCTTCTCAAGTGAGATCTCCACTGGGTACATCCTCCATGCCTTTCACTGCCCCCCAGTAGCGCTGACACAGATGGAGGTTGTTGGGTGTCCTGTAGAGACCTGCTCATTTGATTTGCCAGGCTCTTGGAGCCACACCTACAGTGCCAGTGTCATTTGTTGAGATCTCACTCTGCTCTCTTGGGGCACAGCCTGGCCGCCTTGGATGGCCATCTGCCTGGGGTGGTGGAGGCAGGCTAATCTTGTCTGTCTTGAAGGAAGGTATTAGCTTGGCAGTTAACAAAGGGTTTTAATTAAAGAAGAAAGAATCATTTTGGCAAACTAGCTTTGTTCCTAAACTCAAGTGACCTGTCAAAGTTATAAGTTTGGTTAATTTCCACAGGAGTCTCACTGTTTGGGGGAATTTACCCTAGAGTCTGTGGGAGACAGAGCCCCAGGACCCGGTACCCAGGGGAGAACCCCCATATCGAAATCTCCCAAAGCTAAGTCTGTGGGAGACAGAGCCCCAGGACCTGGTACCCAGGGGAGACCCCCCCATCGAGTCCCCCAAAGCTATGCTCATCTCCACTCTGGTAAGTCACTCTCCATCCCAGGCTGCCAGTAGGTCCTGAGCTTGTCTTGACCCCTTCTCCAGGCAGGTGTCCTCCTTCTCACCCTGGCCCAGCCTGCTACAACATGGTTGCTCTCAGCCGCCTTGTGTTTCCTGCATGTGCAGGTTAGGTTTTGTTAATTCGACAGAAACCTACACACACCTGGGAAGAGATTCGCTTACCAGAGGAATTGCCTCCCTCAGATTGGCTTATGGGTATGCCTGTGAGGTATATTCATGATTGCCAACTGATGTAGAAGGGTCCAGCCCACTGTGGGCAATGCCATCCCCAGGCAGTTGGGCCTGCTCTGTGTAAGAAAGCAGGCTGAGTAAGCTAAGGTAAGAAAGCCAGTTAGCAGAACTCCCCCGTGGCCTCTGCTTCAGCTCCTGCCTTGAGTTCCTAACCTGGGTTTCCGGGATGAAGGACTATAACCTGTAAATGTAATAAGCCCTTTCCGTCCCAGGTTGCTTTGGGTCATGGTGTTTATCACAACAATAGAAAAGCATATACAATCCATGTGCTAGCCAAAGGGACCTTGGGAACTTTTGACTCCATCCCGTGATGCTGGGACACAGTATTTATTTTTTTGTTTTAATTTTAATTTTTCGAGACAGAATTTCTCTGTGTAGTCCTGGAACTAGCTCTGTAGAACTGGCCTTGAACTCACAACTCACAGAGATCTGCCTGCCTCTGCCTCCCAAGTGCTGGGATTAAAAGTGTGTGCCACCACTACCTGCTAACCCACAGTCTTTCATGCACGCCAGACAAGGACTCCACCACTGAGAGGCATTCATTCCTCCCTGTCTAGGAACTTTCCGAGATGGTTGTTGGTCCCTAGAGAGCAGAGATAAATGGTGGGTGACTTTCAGCCAGCTTCCCCCATGAGGGGCATCTTACGACACTGAAGGTGTAGTCAGTGCTGGGGCACCTGCTCAGCAAGACGAAGGCCCTGGATTTTATTCCCGGCCCTGAAAATTAAAACCGCACAACACAGCAACACAGCATGTCACCCACTTATTTGTAACGTGCGAACCTCACGTAAACCTGACTGTCTGTGTATCCTTGTTCGTTGCGCATCTTGTTTAGCTCTGCATGTGTGGACCATGGGGGTAGCACATGCAGCCTGCTTCCACGAGACTCCCTGCTCTGGCTCTTGGCACTGAAGTCTCTCCCTAACCTAGGTCAGGACATATTGAACCCCACCCTTCTTGCCCCTCCGAGGCTCCATCTAGAGGACTGTTCTTGACAGTGGCAGGTGTGATGCCTGAGCCATGGCTGCCTCTCTGACCCCCCCCCCCCCCCCGTCTGCTTCTGCACGACCCTTCTCTGCTGTTCTCTCACGTTCTTGCCTCCTTGTACCACACCTTCCCTTCTTCCCTGTCTTGTCTTTGCCTCTCTTCCTGTTTGTCTTTTTCTCCGTCAGTATCTATGTTTATCCTAGTCTTTCTCTCCCCTCGTCCCTCCTGTATACTAGGTCCATCCCTTCCCTCCTTCTGAACACTTTGGTATCACCGAACAGAGGTCACAGTTCAGAGGGCAGTGGCGACATCCTGCTTCCTCTCGTTTCTCTCCTGAGCTGACTCTGGGGGTTCTGTGTGGCGTCAGGGAGTCCTGCCACCTGGTGGAAGAGCATCACTCAGTGAAGCTTCCAGGACTGTTTTCTTTCCTTTTTTCTGTTTGCACTTGACAATTCAGGCTGGCCTTGAACTCTCAGCCCTTTGGCCCACCTCCCAAGTACTGTGACCTCCCAAGTACTGTGAAACAAACCCAGGCCACTGCCCCACCCACCTCTGGATATCTTTTGTTGTTTTGTTTTGTTTGTTTGTTTTTCTAGACAGGGTTTCTCTGTAGCTTAAGAGCTTGTCCTGGAACTAGCTCTTGTAGACCAGGCTGGTCTCGAACTCACAGAGATCCGCTTGCCTCTGTCTCCTGAGTGCTGGGATTAAAGGCGTGCGCCACCACCACCCGGCACTCTGGCTATCTTTTAAAATTAAGCACGGTGGTATATAACCCTCACTCTAGAGTCACTGGAGTCAACAATGACCAGGGCAAGCTGCTTATTGAAAATGGAACTGGGTGCATCTTTGGTTACCTTGCAAGAAAATACGAGTCATTGATTTCGGATGTATCTCAAAATAGAAACTTTGAGAAAGGTATTGAGTGTTACAGAGTCCCTGTGCTTTCTCAGGAGCTCTGGTGACCCCAGGCTCTAGGGAAGGGCTGTTCCATCTGGAGGGTTCACGGCACACCAGATTTATTGGAGCAGCTCGCTGGTTCTCGGCGAGAAGTTGGCTCTGCAGAGTGTTGGGAAGGCAGTTCGGCTTCATTAGCTCTAAGTGCCTGGTGCGTTACAGATGTGGGCGGAACCCGGAGGCCCTGTGTGCGCTAATGGAAATGCTCTTTTACTGCGGGACATTCCAGAATGCGTTTTCATAAACATAAATATAAAAACCTTATCACTCCTGAAAGCACCTTTTCATTTTTAATCACCTGTTCCCCGAAGCCCAGCTCCTAATGAAGTGGGGCTGCCAAAGACCGAGCTTCTGGGTAGACTGAGCTTCTGGGTAGACTGTGCTTCTGGGTACACTGCAGCTCTGTGTGGTCCTGGTGACCCTGGCTCTGTGAGGTCCTGGTCACCCTGGCTCTGTGAGGTCCTGGTGGCCCTGGCTCTGTGAGGTCCTGGTGACCCTGACTCTGTGAGGTCCTGGTGACCCTGACTCTGTGAGGTCCTGGTGACCCTGGCTCTGTGAGGTCCTGGTGACCCTGGCTCTGTGAGGTCCTGGTGACCCTGGCTCTGTGAGGTCCTGGTGACCCTGGCTCTGTGAGGTCCTGGTCACCCTGGCTCTGTGAGGTCCTGGTGGCCCTGGCTCTGTGAGGTCCTGGTGACCCTGGCTCTCTGTGGTCCTGGTGACCCTGGCTCTGTGAGGTTCTGGTGACCCTGGCTCTCTGTGGTCCTGGTGACCCTGGCTCTGTGCGGTCCTGGTGGCCCCGGCTCTGTGTGGTCCTGGTGGCCCTGGCTCTGTGTGGTCCTGGTGACCCTGGCTCTGTGTGGTCCTGGTGACCCTGGCTCTGTGTGGTCCTGGTGACCCTGGCTCTGTGAGGTCCTGGTGACCCTGACTCTGTGAGGTCCTGGTGACCCTGACTCTGTGAGGTCCTGGTGACCCTGACTCTGTGAGGTCCTGGTGACCCTGACTCTGTGAGGTCCTGGGTAGACTGCAGCTCTGTGAGGTCCTGGTGACCCTGGCTCTGTGAGGTCCTGGTGACCCTGGTTCTGTGTGGTCCTGGTGACCCTGGCTCTGTGTGGTCCTGGTGGCCCTGGCTCTGTGAGGTCCTGGTGGCCCTGGCTCTGTGTGGTCCTGGTGGTCCTGACTCTGTGTGGTCCTGGTGACCCTGGCTCTGTGTGGTCCTGGTGGCCCTGGCTCTGTGTGGCCCTGGTGACCCTGGCTCTATGTGGTCCTGGTGACCCTGGCCAGCCCCTCTTTGGGCTCAGGTAGCTGCTGAAGTCTTTTGCTCCTACAGGGGTGTGTCAGGAGTGCGCTCACAATGGCTTCATTTCTTGAACTGTCTTGTGTTAGAGGTGCTGACCTCAGCCTGGATATCACTCAGAAGGGAGACCATTGATCTCTGTAAGTCACACATATGTAGAAGGGTATCACAGGAGGTAGAAGTTAGAAATTGGGACACTTTAAGTGTTTTTAGTTCCTCTTTACTGAGAGCCATATCAGATTTTTTAATATCTATACCTATTCCTATACCTATACCTATACATACATACATACACGCACACACACACATATATTATATATATAGTCATAGTACCATGGCCATCGGTCCTGTGATTTCTGCGTTCCCTGTATTGCTCTTACCTTGTCCAACAGGTATCTAACGTTCATCGTTCCCCAGGAATGCCTTTGTCTGGGAAGGCCACCCTGCCATGCTCTTTAGAGTCAGGGCCCTCAGAAGGATCAATGGCATGCGGGAAGAGAAAAAGAAGAACGGAGAGAAGAAACCAAACCACATCCGCCTCAGAGGGATCGTCACAGATTGTGGAAGGACCCCAAAGGGAGGCCAGCCCTGTGGGCGGAGGGAGGCCACAGCTGCTGGTCACTATAACAGCTTCTGTTGTGCAGGGTGGGGTTGCTTGCAGTGGGACCCTGAGGCCAAGGGACTCTTTCCCCCCAAACCTGACTTCGTGTGAGAGGGGCACCTCAAAGGAACTGTGTCCTAGAGCTCACCATGCTGTGAGGGAATTTGGCAGGGGTGTGTGTGATCCCCACCCCCCAGGCTGTGTGCTGAGACTGCCTCATGCCCACTGGCTGGGGCTGGAAGCGGCGTCTCTGTACCCCTTCCTACAAATGTGGATGTATAGAGAGCTCTCTCTCAGGCCAACCTCCTGGTCCTTGAGCAAGATTAGTTTATATTGTCTAAAAATGGGGCGATAGCCTCCCAGTCTGTTTCCTCCTGGCCTCAGAGTAGAAAGGGGACCTGGTCTTCGATGCAATCTGGGGGAGCCTCCTTGTTGAGCTCATGTCCTTGCAAGGCAGCCCATGGAGGTTAAGGGAGGTCTGCTGCGCTGTGAGCTGGCTTTGTCGCCGAGGAGCACATCCAGGGTCTTAGAGAAGAGAGGACACGTTCCCCATCGTTTTATCTGGGAACACCAAGACTGGAGAAGGGAAAGGCACTGCTACCCCATTCTAGGGAAGTCTTTTCGTTTCGTTTTCTGGTACCGTTACACCTAGCCCACTATGCACCACGAGGAAGGAGAGAGACAGCATTTATGGGTTCCAAAGGTTTTAATAAATCTTCACAGATTGCTCAGGTCTGCAGGACCCCTGACAGCCTGAGCAGGGGCAGAAGCAGAGTTTATAAGTACAGCCTTCACAAACATTTGTTGACAAGTTACAGTTACAATTTTCACCAGTCAGGAATAGAAGATGAGGGACTTTTCTTGAGTCCCATCACTGCCAAATGACACACAATGCTAGCCTTTCAGTCCAACCAATCAGATTCATTTGCTCTTTCCGTTGTTAGGAACGGCCATAATGTCTTAGGGGTCTAAGGGGCATAACAGACTGTCTCTATGGTTTAGGGAGGAGATTAATCAGCCATTGGGAAGTTCTCAGCTCCCTTAGGGTCTGGGAATCTGAACTTTATTTCATTCTACAGGTAAAATGAAGTCTCAAGTCAAAATGGCAGTACTCAGGCCAAGGTGCTTTTGCTTGCTCCGTTCAGTGCTGTGATTAAAGCTACCTAGGGGAGAAAGGTTTTTTGTTTTTTGTTTTGTCGTATTTCTGGGTTACAGTTCATTTCAAGGCAGGAGAAACTAGAAGATGTCTATCACGGGATATCCAGGGTCAAGAGCATAGAGCAGTGGTCAATGCAGGCGTGCCAGGGTTCAGCTTGCCTTCTCCATTCTTACCCAGCACAGAATGCTTTTCCTAGAAAACGGTGCCCCACAGAGTGTGCTTATTGTCCTATCTCGATTAATGTAATTGAGATAATCCTCCACAGAAACACTTGCAGGTCAGCCTGATCTAGACAGTCCTCACTGAAACTCTAGCTTTGTTAAATTGACAGAACTGTCACAGAGTCCAAACTTGAACACATGGGCAGTGGCTGAGATATGGCTACACCAGGAAGTGAGTGTCTCCAGGATGTGGGGATGGAGGCTAGAGGATTTGATGGGAGCTGGAGGCTGAGGATGGGCCGTTTACCTGTGGCAGTCTCTGTTCAATGAGACAAATCTTACATTGAGAAGTCAGCTGCCACAAGGCTCAGCTTAATGCACAGCACTGGCGCATGGTGCCGGTGGGTGGCTCTAGTTGGGGGCAGCGGCCAGTAGGGCGTCTGCAGAGCCTGCCTGAGAGACTGCAGGACTAGAAAGCCACATACGCTCCTTATCTAGAACTTTCTTAGCTTTCTCAGGCCCTGCATTTGTGTGTTCAAACCCCCACGTTGGGTGCCATATGTAGACAGATTTTTCTTTGGGCTGCAAGGTCAAAAAAAAACCCAACAACACAGAGACTTATTATTAATTATGAAAGCTTGGCCTATAGCTTAGGCTTGTCCCACTAGCTCATATAATTTAACCCATGTCTATTCATCTATGTGTTATCATGTGACTCATGGCTTTTACTTCTCCTCCTGCATGTCTTACTCTCTCTCTGTGTCTGGCTGGTGACCTGACTTTCTTCTTCCCAGAGCTCTCTCTGCCCAGAAGTCCTGTCTATACCTCCTGACTAGCTGTTGGCCATTTAGTTTTATTTTTTTATTAAACCAACCACAGTGACACATCTTCACACAGTGCAAAGGAATATTCCGCACCAGGAGAGTCAGGAGTAAAGGACACATGGTGAGGGAGCGTGATGGAGTAAGGACAGATCTGAAGAGCACGGATCTGAGGGAGGGAGGGAGGGAGGGAGGGAGGAAGGGAGGGTAGATCTGAGGGAGGGAGGATCTGAGGGAGGATCTGAGGGAGGGAGGATCTGAGGGAGGGAGGATCTGAGGGAGGGAGGGTGGATCTGAAGGAGGGAGAATATGAGGGAGGCAGGATCTGAGGGAGGAGGGTGGATCTGAGGGAGGAGGGTGGATCTGAGGGAGGAGGGTGGATCTGAGGGAGGGAGGATCTGAGGAAGGGAGGGTGGATCTGAGGGAGGCAGGATCTGAGGGAGGGAGGGTGAATCTGAGGGAGGGAGGATCTGAGGGAGGGAGGGTGGATCTGAAGGAGGGAGAATATGAGGGAGGCAGGATCTGAGGGAGGAGGGTGGATCTGAGGGAGGAGGGTGGATCTGAGGGAGGAGGGTGGATCTGAGGGAGGGAGGATCTGAGGAAGGGAGGGTGGATCTGAGGGAGGCAGGATCTGAGGGAGGGAGGGTGAATCTGAGGGAGGGAGGATCTGAGGGAGGGAGGATGGATCTGAGGAAGGGAGGGTGGATCTGAGGGAGGGAGGGTGGATCTGAGCTGAGAAAATGGGTCTGATGTGGGAAGCTGATCTGAAGTATGGATCTGAGGAGAGAAGTTTTGAGGAGAGAGGGGAGATCTGAGGCGGGAGGTTGATATGAAGGGGATGGGTGAATCTGAGGAGGGTGGCCGATCTGAGGAGGAAAGACAGACGTGAAGAGAGATGCTGATTTGAGGAGAGAAGGCTGGATCTGAGAAGGCGCTGGGAGGTGGTAGCTAGGAAGCCCATCCTCATCATTGCCCGCACCTGGATATTTTTAAAAAATCTTTAATATTTGATAAAATACATGTATTATGAAATTCACTGTCTTCACTAATTTTATTGTTACATGTATTCATACTGTTTTGTCTTGTGAGCTCCTTCAAGGGCTCTATCCCCACTTCTCAGGACTAGAGTACTTGTGCTCTTTGACATACCAAGGATCTCAGAAAAGAAACAAAACTAGTCTGACCTTCTCCCAATTCCCCAATTAACCTCTTTGCAACTGGGAACTGGGACTCACCATTCATTCCCAATTCTGAATCAGTTTTTAATGTATGAGAAGCTTTTATTATTAACCTCCTGTGAGGGAGTTCTCATTCAGGAGCCTTTTAAGAAGGATTCTCGGAAGTCTAAAGAGCTCCCTCAGCTTTTGTTCAATGTTCTTGCTACACAATTTGCACAAAAAATACCCACTATTTGAATGCCCTTGTTTTCCTGTAAGCTCTAGGGTTACTTTATCTGGATACCCTCAAAACAAGGTGGATGGATTTGCAAGAGTAGGTTTGAAATTTCTGTGGGGTCTGCAAAGAGCTACACGACCCTCCCCAGGCTGGCTGCCCGTTGTCATTGTCACTGTTGACCTGACCAGCACTAGAATAGGAGAGCCAGAGAGGAAGCCCCTTCCTGCCCCATGAGGGTGAGCCTCTGAGCATGGGGCAAGAGGACATAAGCCATCTGCTGCCCCCTCCTGTGGGTGCCCGCTGGCCTGCTGCCCCAGCCCCTGTCCCAACACATTCCTTATTGGTTTAAAGATCTTTCCTGTAGGGATTTTACATCTCTAGTTCACAAGTGTAGAGTTTGAATTTCCGGGAGACAGATTCTATAGTCTGAACCTTCGCTCACTGTGTCTTGTTTCCTTGTGAATTCTGGCAACTTTATTTAGACTGGAATAGTGGAGAGTTTTAGATTGGAAGCCGGGGCTGGCACGGAGGCTTGCCCCTACAGGGGAGCAACTCTAATCAGCTTTCTATGTGAGTTTTCCCAGACTCCACAGAGTGTTCATTTAAGTCCCAGACTTGCTACAGGGCCAACTTTTTTACAGGGGGCACTTCCCTTGTCTAAAGCCTAGGGAGGAAGCAATTCCCACCAGTCAGGTTTCCCACTCCGAGGCAGCCTTAGGTGCACCGACTCTGTAAAAGCTCACCAATTCCCAGAGAGATCTGGAGCTAGGATACAAATCAGTACCTGTTCCAGATGTGGCACCTTCTGTGTTCACCCCTGTATATTTCTGTTAACTCCTTGCGAGCTCAGATTCATATTTAAAGATTATTTGCATAGCTTGCTTTGTATTTAATGGGCATTCTATTGGAAAGATTTTTCTAGAAGATTTGGCCTGTAGAGTTGGCTCATTGTTTTCAGCTCCGATGCTGCACTAGGCTTACACCACCCTTGGCTGCTTAGCTGGGCATTTTCTGTGTTGTCTAGTTCATGTCCCAGGACTTAGGCCAACTTGTCTTTCTGCTTCCCAAATGGGGAACTAGAGGACTGGAGCAGGTGGGCAGAGGGGCAGGAATCCAGCGGCTGTTGTCCTGTAAGAGAGAGAGCTGGGCAGCAGAAATTCAGGGTCTTTATGAGCCTCCAATTGACAGCACCCACCCCCAAGGGTTGCAGTGAGCTTTTAGCCAGGGCGATCCCTGGGCCGTGGGGCTAGCAACAGAGAGTAGATGTTCCATGTTCTCTGGTGGCAACCTGCTCTCTTTGGAGACATGGGTGACCTTTTGGTTTGTCTTTTTGGGCAGACTGGGGAGCAGCTGAGCCTGCCAGGGTTTTCTTTTCTTTTCTTTTCTTTTCTTTTCTTTTCTTTTCTTTTCTTTTCTTCCTTTCTTCCTTTTGTCTCTTGATCTTTTCTCTCTCTCTCCTCTTGCCTTTCCCTCCTTTTCTCTCTCCTGCCATCTGTCCTTCCTTCCCTCCTTCTGTTTCCTGTTTCCTCCTTCGCCTCTCCTTTCTCTGTTCATCCAGACTCTCCCTCTCTAGTGGCTCAGGCCTTAGAGTCCTCAGGCTGATAGCACAGAGCCCTTGTCAGCAGGATTCTGTCTCATTTTAAGGGCTCTGAATAGCGGAGGACCACTAACTCCCCTCTGTGATCTGTGCACTGGACGGTAGGTGCCCGGTTGTCTTCCCATGCTCATTATAGGTCAGCGTCAGCCCTGGCTTTAGTCAGTGACCCTTGGTACTGGAATGTTCTCCGTGGCAGGATAAGGCTGCTTTCTGTACCCTTAGATTTGTCAGGAATGGTAGTTATCTAACAGATCCCTGGCTGCTTGCAGAGGCCTGAAGTCCAGTGTCCTCTGTCTTCCTGTGAGTCTTTGAACTGTTGCCTCTATGTGTAAGGATCAGTGCCTCATCCCTGAGTGCTTCTTTCCACAGTGGGAAGCAGATGGGACAAGAGCCTCCTCCTCAAGGCTGAGTGATTTCAATGGGTATAGTTTGTTGACCAGTCTGAGAGTCTAGCTGGGGTGGGGGACTATAGAAATTGCTCCTGGTAGCTGGCCAGCACCCAAGCCCATTGTGAGCTGCTTGTAATTTGTGGAAGAGGACATGGGGAGCCCTTGCCCATCCTCCTGGTACATGCAGAAGCTCAGTGGTAGGCTTCTGTGCTGTCCCATCTTCTGACCTAGGCAGCAAGGCTGTGGAAACATGCTGAGAATCTGATATCCACCCATAAAAACTGCTGTTTCATGTCAGAAATGATGCCCTGGAAAAAAAACCCTTCTTGAGGGTCACAAAGGGTTCAGGAAGCCAACACAAAAGGTGGTGGCTGAGAAGACAAGCCTGGAGGCATTTTTTTCTGTTTCTTGTGGCTTTCCATCAGTCACGGGCTCTGAGATTTATCCCGTACGATTGTCCTCATTTTCCTGCAAGGATAATTACTTGGGATGTGCCGGAGTGTGCTGTGTTCTATCTGCGTGTTCCCTGACTTTGAGAATGGGAAGGTATTATAAATAAGTGCAATAAGAGGCAGAGTCTGCTCGGAACGAAACAAAAGGCCTTTCTTTCTAATTGCTTCTGTTCATCTTGCACACATCTTCATTAGGGTTTCAGCATATTGGAAAGATGCATCAAAGTTGGCAATTAAAGGCTCCACATCAATATGGGTTCCTCTGTCTTTCTCAGCTGGCGGCAGAGGGTGAGAGGCTTCAGGAGGCCAGTCCGCCTGCTGGCTCTGCCTCTGTGAGACTGGGGCATGCTGGCTGGTATATCTCATGGCCCAGAGGTAGTCACAAGGCTGCTTCAGGGCTTGAGCAATCCAGGTGTCAAGCTGGCAATAGATGTGCACGTTAGCTTTGCAGCCAGACTGAAGGAGAAAGGAAGTGATGATTTTGAGGCTTTGGTACCAGCGTGTGGTGGGTAAAAGAGATCTGAGCCAAAGTGTTAGCTGTTTTCCCTGAGAGCCCAGACATCCCAGCTCCGGGTGATGATGGGAGGTAGAAGCTGTGGATATCATCTGACTCAAGAAGAATTTGGGTGCTTATAAGGCATATTTAGGCTTCAAAATATTCTAGGCAGATTTCATTCTATCTCCCTTGGTCCTCTCAGAAGCCTAGGGCACACTGTCCGGTTTGCCTAAAGGGACGCAGACTCTGCAGTGTGTCTTGACACCAGTGGGTGAGTGGAGGGACAATGTCTGGCACTCAGGCCTTCTTCCAGCAGTCTCACATATCCAGCTGCACACAGACTCAACACTGTGCCAGTGGGGGAGAGACAAGGGCCAGGACAGATGGGGAGAACAGGAAGGGATGGAAGACAGATAGACAGATGGTCCTGACAGCCTCTGTCTGTCTACCTCCACACACTGCTCAGTGTGAGCATTTGGTTTCTAGAGCCGAGAGTGAGGAATTAGGGAAACTTTTAAGAGAAAAACACAGTTAAGTAGCGGCTTATTGGTCTAATTGAGGAAAGAATTATGGAAATTTATTTTCTGAAGAAATAGGGGTATTTAATGAGACTCTGAGAAATGGGTTCTTGTCTTCCTCAGTATTTTGGATGGCTTCACTGCTATGGTGAGTGGCATCAGCTCTTTTTTTTTTTTATCATTTTATTCTGTTAATTAACACAGCAAGGCAGATGTGGCATTAATAAGGACATGAGAGTGTTCTGTGCAGGGGCTTCCCATCTACCTAGGAAGGTGCCTGGGTTGGGCTGTGCAGGGGGACAGCTGAGGAAGGGCCCCAGTCAGGGCTCTCATCTCCTTTCTTACACTAGGAAGAGGTCAGAAGTCAGGCTTCCCCAGGCTTCCCACAGGAGCATCCTTTCCCAGGTTGGCGTTTATCTGGAAACACGTTCAATGACAGGGAGAAGGTTCTAGGAGGAGCATCTCTAGGCCTGGAGTTCTGGTGGCTTGTTTGGTGCAGATGTGCAAGCTACACTGTGTCCCATCAGTCTGCCCATGGCGCTGCTCCAGGGCAGTGCCAAATATTTGTACCTGTCCCTAAATGACAGCAACCCTTGTCATCACCATATCTTCTCTGGACCTTGGTGAGTTTGTAACAATAGCAACAAGCCCTCATGTTGGATGTGTAGATGCTGGTGTTCTGGTCTTTCTCTGTGTCCAGTAATCATTCTTCCAGGAATCAGACCTCAGGACAGTCTTGTGAGCGGTAATCGTCATGCACAGCCGAGCAGAAAACACAGATAGCAAGGGTATTAGAGCCTTGACCAAATCCATAAGAAATGTAAGTCCTGGTTGGAGAGCAGTGGGAATCATAAACACCAGCTCAACTCATGGTGCCTGTATGGGGTTTATTTCAGACGTCCTGGAATATGAGGTTATTGTAAATCATCTACCTGCAGGCACTGTGTTGGGTTCCGTGAGTAGGCAGGAACTTAGAGAGCCCCTCCACAATCTGAGGGCCCACAGGAGCAGGCCTGAAGTGGCCTCATGGGAGAGAAGGTGACTGGACCTATGGTAGTCTCTGGTACTCAGTGGAAAGCTGCCTGAGTTCAGGCTGAAGAGGTTCTCAGCAGGCAAAGATTCTTGGCATCTATCGAACAGAGGTTGTGTCCCATTAGAGCCCTTCGATGTCAGCTCCAACTCATCCCTTTTCCTGTGTGTGGCTTGGGAGAACTGCTTGGCCTCTCTGCACTTCTGCCTTCCTGGCTGGGGAGGTGTGGTGGCAGGTCCAGTGCAGAAACTGCTAGGAGGTTCAGGAAAGGCTGATAGCCCGGGACACACACTGCACAGGTACTGGGCTCTCAGAACTCTCATTAATGCCCGAGAGTGCATGGTGTCTTGGTTTGACTGTGAATGCCCCATGATCACATGTATAGATGGTGGCTGGGAAGTTGTGGAACCTTTAGGAGGTAGGTCCTGCCTGGAGAAAGGCAGGCTTCCTATTCTCTTTCTGTTTCCTGATCCTCCCAGATGTGAGCAAGCAGCCTTTACCCCTGCTGCTGCTGCTGCTGCTGCTGCTGCTGCTGCTGCTGCTGCTGCGGCCACAGCCAAGAGCTATGCTCATGCCATGTATTCCCGGCTGTGATGCGTGATCCAAAATATGTACTTTCCTGCACCTGTTTCTTAGAAGTTATCTAGTTACAGGTGTGGGAAAAGTAGCCAATGCATGTATTATCTTTTCCCCGCTTCCTGGTACTGGGGATTGAACCTACCAGTTTGTGCCTGCGAGACAGTCACTGAGCCATCTCCCTCAGCCCTAATATTCATGGCTGCCTTTGTCCTTACAAAAGTCATATGAACTCACTGCTCAAGACATGCAGAAATGACCATGCAAAAAACAGACCCAAAAGCCTGCTTCATGCTCTGCCTGACCTCTCTCCATCTCCTCAGGGGGAAACCAGGGAGCCCTCCAGGCCTTTCCAGGTATCTGTGTGTTTACCTCAGACTTGTGCATATGCTTTCTTCAGCTTATTTTTAAAGCATTCAGCTCGCTCACTGCTCCTTGTGCTGTCAATCCCCTTTCTCAGACATGTAAGTGGAGGGACGTTGTCAGCTTCTCCCTGGTTATCTTCCCCACAGCCTGCTCTACCTGGGTTTGTTCACTCACTCCCTACTTGGTGGATATTCACACACCTGCCTTGCACCTCCCTCCTACCCCCACTGGAAGATGGAGCAGACACACCTCATCACTCATTGTCAGTTTGGGCCTGGTTTGGATTAAAGGAAAGCATAGCTCATTAGATATCTGCCCGGGAGTCTAAGAGGTGTCTGGACATTAGTGTTTTCCACCTCTGGGATATTCCAGTAAGCTAAGAGGGCCACCCCTAAAGAATTATCAAGGGTCTGGCTGGGCTGTAGGGGTCCGGTGGTTTTACTTTAGAAGTCTCATAGAAGGACTGTGTTAAGAAAATTAACTATAAATTGTGGTGGGTATGCATTTAGAAGAAGATGTCCAGGCTAGGGTAGTCCTTGAGTCACTGCTGCTACGTGACCATCTGTCATCACAGGAAGGAAGACTTCATGAGGAGGAGATGGGAAGTTTCTCTCATTGGCTTTGGAAGACAGACATCAGACAGGTGGGCTGCTGTGTGGTAATATCTTCCAAATTGAAACATACCTATTCTGGAGGAAGAATTGTTAAGGTTCAGAAAGTGCCAGGCCACGGGGTGCCTAATCACAATTGGTATAGCTACAAAATAACTTATACATCTAAGGCTCAGAGACGATCAGGAGTAGGAACAGAAAGCTGGTGCCTAATCGCTGTTGGTATAGCTACAAAATAACCCATACAGCTAGGGCTCGGAGAGCATCAGGAGTAGGAACAGGAAGCTGGTAAGAGCCAGAGGACCAGGACGTCTGCTGTGAGACTGTCTCCCATTTATGACAGGGAAGCTACACTCATGAAATCTCAACAATACAGTTACCTATACAAGACATAAATGATGACAGCACCTGTTGACTTGCCAGTGTGAATGGGGGGCGGGAATCTTGCATGGTCCCAACCTGAGATGAAGAGTTACAGGCAATCCATAGCTACCGAGAGAAGGAGAATCAGTCTTCTCTGTGGATGAGCTGGTCACCTGATAGATGACTCAGTCCCAGTGGCCAACCCTGACATATGAACATACAGACAACGCTAAATGGATTTATCAGATTATGTATATGTACAACAATACTAATTAAAATAAATTGTCAATGACTTGATCTGAGGTGGGTGGGAACATGTGGAATGAGTGGAGTTGGAGGAGGAGAGGGAAGAGGGGAAATGATGTAAATACAATACTTTTTAAAAAAAGATTCATAACATCCTTTTAAAAAAGATTCAAAAATGGTGTGGGATGTTTTTCCATATGTTGTGAATATGTGTTGCTTTCATTGGTTGATAAATAAAACTGCTTTGTCCTATGGCAAGGCAGGATAGAGCCAGATGGGAAACTCAAGCAGAGATAAAGGAGGAGAAGGATAACAGTTGCCCAAGGAGCAAACATGATAGAGAACCACCTGTAAGCCATAGGCCAGGTGGTGATACACAGATTAATGGAAATGGGTTAATTTAAATGTAAGAGCTGGCTAGTAATAAGCCTGAGTCATTAGCCAAACATTTTTAATTAAAATTAAGTCTCTGA
Source organism: Microtus pennsylvanicus (assembly GCF_037038515.1). Lineage (NCBI taxonomy): Eukaryota > Metazoa > Chordata > Mammalia > Rodentia > Cricetidae > Microtus > Microtus pennsylvanicus. Next base: position 78,890,266 of record NC_134583.1, read on the forward strand.
GTAATTATTTAGAAATGACTGGGGAGTCAAGTGGGGCAGAAAAGCCTCTGGTTACACAGAAAATTCTAACTCGAAACATTCTGTCCTAGAGAGGCTCTTTAAAACTCAGAATATAAATGTCTCACAAGTCTCAGGAAGTCCCTGAAACTTAGAGGATTCACAGGGCTCCTCTATCCCCAAGGTTTTATAAGCAGTAAGGACTATTGGTGAGAAAGCAGACTCTCTGACCTGTCAAGTTACCTGTAACTCCCTCAGAGACTTCTGACACTGCCATTTTTTTTTGAGTTATCATCCATGCTGGGTGAGCTTTTGGTGAGGCAGATGCTTTGGAGTTGGACCTGCTCCTGCAAGTATCCCTTCACCCATATTCCTGTAAGAAGCCCCAATAAACGCAATGACTTATCCCGTTGGACTTTGGTGGAATGGACTCTTTGGTCTCTCATTGGTGCTCTGTCTGGGGTGAGTAGAGTCCTTTGTGTCTCCCTACATAAACTCTCCAATATGGACATAATTAAGCCAGAATTGGTTACAGATGTGAGTGGACTTTGAATCCCGAAGCATGATCTGGTGAAGATTGGCATGTGGATGGGAGAGCCTTCAACACTGGCTCCTTAAAATAAAGATGTCATTTTAAAATGAAGAGGAAGCAGCCTCTTTCAAACAGGCAAAATCCATGTGAGAGGAGGGTGAAGATCATGGGACTGAGCAATGAGTGCAAGATGTTGGGACCAGACAGCCTGACTGTGTAGCTCTGGCTGCTGTCTGGGGGAACTGCTGTTTATCACCCAGGTTTCCTAGGCAGGCTGAGGACATTTCAAAGTCAGGCCTGGGAGGAGGGGGGAAACAATGTTTACACAAAGTAACAAGCAAAAATGACAATCCCCCAGAAGAGAATCCCAGCCCTGGGAAGGCACCAGGAGACTATATATCTGGGAAGATGCTACCATGTCCCAGAGAAGCTTCAACTTCAGGATTCTTTCTTAAGAGCCTTGGCTGGAACAGGACTACTTGCTGATGCCTGAGTGAGTATTAGGAAGCCACCCTGAATCAAGACCTGAGCATCTGTCTTTCCTGAGGACCCATGTGCTGCCAGAGTAGTTAGGCACTGGGAGGAGGTAATGGACATATGGCTGCAATGAGGATGATGGGTGAGCCCGTCCCTGTTATGGATCTTAATGAGAGGGGATCATCTAGGGGTACTGCCGAGGTTATTTAGTGGGACTGACAAAGAATTGCATGTCCTGGAAGAAGACTAACAAAGCAGAAGCAAAAGCAAAAGTGATGGGAAGAGAGGCAGCCACTGTAGACAGAGATTGCTCATTCATTTCCAGGCCTCCCAGATCTGAAATAATCACACAGAAACTGTATTAATTACAACACTGCTTCACAAATACCTTAGGTTTCTTTTTAACTAACACTTACATCTTAACCCATTTCTATTATTTTATATTTTACCACGAGGCTCGTGGTTTACTGGTGCGGTTCTGTCTCCTTCGGCAGCTACATGGTGTCTCCCTTTTCTCCGCCTACTCTCTCCTCCTCTATCTGTTTAGGATTCCTTCCTT